>NC_057803.1:116593117-116681532 GCF_018294505.1 Triticum aestivum
GGCTGGAAGGTCCTTCGTTGTTTCTTTTGTAGGGTTTGTTCCGTTGGCCGGACTTGGATCCACTGAATCCGGCATTGACTGTGGTGTCTTTGGTGTTGTCTCCATTGCTTCTATGTTTGTGTCTATTGCGCCGGAGCTTGCCGATGCTGTTCTTGGCCTCTGTAGGGCCTGCCTCGCTGGCTGTGTTTTTGCTGGGAGCCAGCCAGCTGTCCTCGCCTACGCAAAAGCGGGTCATGAGTGCCGTAAGGGCTGCCATTGACTTCGGCTTTTCTTGTCCAAGATGGCGTGCTAGCCATTCGTCCCGGATGCTGTGTTTGAAGGCTGCTAGGGCCTCGGCATCCGGACAGTCGACGATCTGGTTCTTTTTGGTTAGGAACCTAGTCCAGAATTTTCTGGCCGATTCTCCAGGTTGTTGGAGTATGTGGCTTAGGTCATCGGCATCTGGTGGCCGGACATAAGTTCCTTGGAAGTTGTCAAGGAAGGCTTCTTCCAAGTCCTCCCAGCTGACGATGGAGTTCTCAGCTCAGGCAGGCTATTTAGCCAGTGACGGGCTGGTCCTTTGAGCTTTAATGGGAGGTATTTGATGGCATGGAGGTCATCTCCTCGGGCCATGTGTATGTGGAGAATAAAATCTTCGATCCACACTGCGGGGTCGGTTGTTTCGTCGTATGATTCAATATTGACAGGCTTGAACCCCTTGGGGAATTCATGGTCCAGCACCTCGTCTGCGAAACAGAGGGGGTGTGCGGCACCTCTATAGCGGGCCGCGTCATGGCGTGTCTCCGACGACGTTCGTTTGTGGTTATCGACCCGGGTGTGATTAAGTTTGTCATGTCTGAATAGGTAGCTATCGTCCGGACTATGGAAACGTCCTCGCGATCCGTATATAGATCTGTTGTGTCCTGCTCTATTGTCCAATTCCTGCCGAAGATCGTATGTATGGTCCCGAGCTGGTCTATCCCTGTTTTTGCGAGGCGGTGGGGCGGGCTGCTGTTCGGCCTGAATCGCCGCTTTATCCCGACCGCAGGGTGGCCGTTTAGCCGCCCTGTCCCGACCACGTGGTGGTCGGTCCGCACTACGCGAGGGATATATGTGCTCCGGCGCCTCCTCATTGAATTGAGGTAGCAGTCTGTGCTTCAGGTAGCTCTTGGCTGGGCGGTGGAGGCCGTATTGCTCGGTTGTCAAGATATCAGTCCATCTGTCGACGAGCAGGTTTTGTTCAGCTTGAAGCTGCTGTTGTTTCTTTTTCAGGCTCCTTGCAGTGGCTATGAGCTGAATCTTAAAGTGCTCCTGCTCGAGAGGATCCTCAAGCACAATGAAGTCTTTGTTGCCAAGGCTTGTCTCCTCCCCGGAGGGTGGACGGTAACTATCATCCTCGGGGTCATCTTCTATGGCCTGTTCATCAGTGTTGTCTTGCCTGCTGTCGTGTTCCTGTTCGGATGTAGCCCTGGCGGGATCTTCACTGTTTGCGGCATCGCCCGGAGTACTATTTTCTCTGGTGCCAGTGTTGCTGTCCTTTGAGCGACGGGGCTTAGGGCGGCGTTTGGGCCGCCGACGCTTGGACTGTGTCTCGGAGGCTTTGTTCGCATCTGGCTCTTCTTTGTCGCCGCCAGATCCTTTAGGTGTATCAACCATGTACACGTCGTATGAAGAGGTAGCTGTCCAACTCTAGTGAATGGCGGGTCTTGGCCTTGCTCCTTGTCAGCATCGTCGTCCATGCCGTCGATGTCTTCGGAGCCATAGTCAAGCACGTCGGTTAAGTCATCGACGGTGGCTATGAAGTGGGTGGTGGGTGGGAAGCAAAATTCCTCATCATCCGTCTCTAGCTCAAACCGGACATAGTTCGGCTGGGAGTCCTTCTCCAAGGACAGATTCTTTAAAGATTTTAGCACGTCACCCAAAGGCGAGTGTTGGAAAACGTCAGCGGCGCTTAAATCGAAGATCGAGAACCGATCTAGCTCGGTGTTCACGGGCGTACACAGTTTGGAACATATAGCCGGAGACGAGTCCGAAGTTCTGTTAAAGCGAATATTGTAGGGTGTCGAGTCCATGTGCGGCTCCAACGCCGTGGACTCTGAGGCCTCGGATGGCTCAATTTGCTTCGGCTCTAAGGTCGTTGCAGCCGCAGGAACCATCTCCTAGGTGTGATCCGATGACAGATTTAAGTCACGTTCATCGGGGTGAGGTGGAGCGATCGCCGTGGGCTCAAGTCCCTCGAAGATCAAGTCTCCATGGACATCCGCGGTGTGGTTCAAGCTTCTGAATCTGACCTGATGGCCAGGGGCGTAGCTGTCGATCTGCTCCAGATGGCCAAGCGAGTTGGCCCGCAGTATGAAGCTGCCGAATACGAGGGTCTGGCCGAGGAGGAAGCTTCCTCCTCGGGCAGCATCATTATTGACGACTGAGGGGGCCATCGAACCTTTTGTCGATGACACAGTGGAACTCTCAATGAAAGCACCAATATCGGTGTCAAAACCGGCGGATCTTGGGTAGGGGGTCCCGAACTGTGCGTCTAGGATAGATGGTAACAGGAGACGGGGGACACAATGTTTACCCAGGTTCGGGCCCTCTCTATGGAGGTAAAACCCTACGTCCTACTTGATTGATATTGATAAATATGAGTGTTACAAGAGTGGATCTACCACGAGATCGTGATGGCCAAACCCTAGAAGTCTAGCCTATGTGGGGTATGGTAATGAGTATATGTGGTGTCCTTTCCGGACTATCCCCTTCGGTTTATATAGACACCGAAGGGATGTAGGGTTTACATGGAAGTCGGTTACGTAAGAAGGAATCTTCGGTCACCAAGCTTGCCTTCCACGCCAAGTAGAGTCCAATCCGGACACGGTGTAGTCTTCGGCCTTCATCTCCTCACAGCCCATCAGTCCGGCCCATAGATAACATGCCAGACGCCCGAGGACCCCTTAGTCCAGGACTCCCTCACTAACCCTCACTCAGTGTGTGGATTTCTAGCTCGAAATCACGGTGCCACATCAAAGTTGTCCATTGTTACTCAAAAACACACCTCTCCATACATATGTTTGGGCCACACGCATGCAGTGGTTGTCTTTGGGGACTAGCTACTTGCGTGATTATTGGCGAGCTAGCCCATCTCCGGGGTCGCATGGATGGCCATCACTTTGACTAACAACAAGAGAGAGGTTGTACGACCAAGGTGGATTATTCTTGGTCCGTTTTACAATCCATCTTGGTGAGATATATGCCTCTCTGGCCCGCCGACTGAAAGTATGTGTGTGTGGGGGGGGTTGCTACATCGCACTTTGCTAGGTGAACCTCGGTTGGGAGGGGGCATGCATTCATAGCTTAATTAGGATTCCCTTCGTGGCAACATGAGGGGGGTGGGGGCTGCTAGCTACTTCACACTTTGCTAGGTGAACCTCAGTTAGGGGGGGGGAGGGGGCATGCTCATAGCTTAGGATTCCCTTCATGCCAACATGAGGGGGGGCTTCTAGCTACTTCACACTTTGCGAGGTGAACCTCGGTTGGGGGGCATGCATTCATAGGTTAGGAATCCCTTCGTGCCGACACGAGGGGGGCTGCTAGCTCTACTTCACACTTTGCTAGGTGTACCTCGGTTGGGGGGGCATGCATTCATAACTTAGGATTCCATTCGTGCCGACACGAGGGAGGGGGGCTGCTAGCTACTTCACACTTTTCTACGGCGAACCTCGGTTGGGGGCATGCATTCATATATAGCGTAGTATTTCCTTCATGCCGACACGAGGGAGGAGGGGGGCTGCTAGCTACTTCATACTTTGCTAGGTGAACCTCGGTTGAGGGGGAGGGGGCATGCATTCATATATAGCTTAGGATTCCCTTCGTGCCGACACGAGGGAGGAGGGGGCTGCTAGCTACTTCGCACTTTGCTAGGTGAACCTCGGTTGAGGGGGAGGGGGCATGCATTCATAGCTTAGGATTCCCTTCGTGCCGACACGAGAGGGTGGGAGCAAGCAATATCATGCGCTTGCTACGTCTTGAGCTTGCATTGGTTTTCCCCGAAGAGGAAGGGATGATGAAGCAGAGTAGCGTAAGTATTTCCCTCAGTTTTTGAGAACCAAGGTATCAATCCAGTAGGAGGCCACACTCAAGTCCCTCGTACCTGCACAAAACGATAGCTACTCGCAACCAACACGATTAGGGGTTGTCAATCCCTTCACGGTCAGTTACGAGAGTGAGATCTGATATATATAATATTTTTTGTATTTTTGGTATAAAGATGCAAAGTAAAAAAGTAAAACCAAAGTAAAAAAGCAAAGCAAGATTAAAGTGATGGAAATTGATATGATGAGAATAGACCTAGGGGCCATAGGTTTCACTAGTGGCTTCTCTCAAGAGCATAAGTATTCTATGGTGGGTGAACAAATTACTGTTGAGCAATTGACATAATTGTGCATAGTTATGAGAATATCTAGGCATGATCATGTATATAGGCATCACGTCCGTGACAAGTAGACCGAAACGATTCTGCATCTACTACTATTACTCCACTCATCGACCGCTCTCCAGCATGCATCTAGAGTATTAAGTTAAAAACAGAGTAACGCCTTAAGCAAGATGACATGATGTAGAGAGATAAATTCATGCAATATGAAATAAACCCCATCTTGTTATCCTCGATGGCAACGATACAATACGTGCCTTGCTGCCCCTTCTGTCACTGGGTAAGGACACCGCAAGATCGAACCGAAAGCTAAGCACTTCTCCCATGGCAAGAACTACCAATCTAGTAGGCCAAACCAAACGGATAATTCGAAGAGACTTGCAAAGATAACCAATCATACATAAAAGAATTAAGAGAAGATTCAAATATTATTCATAGATAGACTTGATCATAAACCCACAATTCATCGGTCTCAACAAACACACCGCAAAAAGAAGATTACATTGAATGGATCTCCAAAAGAGACGGGGAGAACTTTGTATTGAGATTCAAAGAGAGAGAAGAAGCCATCTAACTACTAACTATGGACCCGAAGGTTTGAGGTAAACTACTCACACTTCATCGGAGAGGCTAGGATGATGTAGAAGCCCTCCGTGATGACGGCCCTCTTCCGGCGGAGCTCCGGAACAGGCCCCAAGATGGGAGCTCGTGGATACAGAAAGTTGCGGCAGTGTAATTAGGTTTTTGGCTCCTGTTCTGATCATTTGGGGGTACGTGTGTATATATAGGAGGAAGAAGTACGTCGGAGGAGCAATGAGGGGCCCACGAGGCAGGGGGCGTGCCCTAGGGGGGGCGCCCCCACCCTCGTGACCGCCTCTTTTGTTCCTTGGAGCAGGGCCCAAGTCTCCTGGATCACGGTCGGTGACAAAATCACGTTCCCGAAGATTTTATTCTGTTTGGACTCCGTTTGATATTTCGTTTCTTTGAAACACTGAAATAGGCAAAAAATAGCAATTCTGGGCTGGGCCTCCGGTTAATAGGTTAGTCCCAAAAATAATATAAAAGTGGAAAATAAAGCCCAATATAGTCCAAAACAGTAGATAATATAGCATGGAGCAATCAAAAATTATAGATACGTTGGAGACGTATCAGCGCTTTGCGAGAGAGGTGCCACATCGAAGTTGAATTTGGTACTTGAAAATCAAACCACCCTTTTGATACATAAATTTTGTCCACATGCAAGTGTGTTCATGTCCTGACCCTCTCCCGCGTCATTTTTCGCTTAATTTATGAACATTAGACAAGTCGGATGACGCAACAGACACGATTCACTCAAACTAACCGTGTGCCACGCCAGTGCACCTGTCACGCACACATCCGCACAGTACATTGGGCTCCACGAGGATCCCCCTCTCAAAAATATCTTCCCGCTTCGAGGGTTTTTCTGTTTCATAACGCACGCTTGTTATCTCCGGACCGTGTGCGATGTTTCTTGTTCCCAATTCCGCCTACATCGAAAATATCTGCCCGCCTCGAGGGTTTTTCTTTTTTAGAACACACGGTTGTTATCTCCGGACCGTGTGCGATGCACTATCATCAAAATTTTCAATAGCCCGGCATTTCACTCCCGTGTTTGACTCCCGCGTAGTAAAATTTTCAGTACCCGCGTCATTTCCTCAAACACCCCACACCCCCTCCACACACACACACAAACACACACACACCAAAACCTCCTCGGGCGTGCACGCGCGCGTGCACACACACACACACACCCTCCCTTGCTAGAAACCCTAGCAAAGTCCCCGTCGCCACAAGGCCACCATTGTCAACATCTGCCGGTTTGCCTGTGCAGCTTACCCATCGATCTCCATACCCAGGCCGCCCTGAGTTTCCTAGATGACGCCTGCCAAACACCCCCTTTCCCACAGATCCCCATCCCCATCCCCCACTCCAGAGCGTCGCAGCCTAAGCCTGGCTACGCTTCCCGTGGAGCTCGAGGAGTGACTAGCCCAAAAGAGGTGTATAGCGGTCTCTTCGCCCGACGTCCTCGAGGAAGCTGACGACCATTACTGGTGGTAGGCACTCAAGCAGCGGGCTAGAGTATGCGGGCATGTCTCTTCCACCGGCTACGACATCGAGGTCATCGACAGCGACGCTCTAAGGCGGGTTGTGTCACAGGTTAATTGGCCCACCCCAACCCCTCGGGTTCAACCGCCATCGATCTCATCCATGGTCCCTCTGCTGATCTCCTCTAGCTCGTTGTCAACAATTTGCCATTCTACATCGCCATCGAGCCCCTTTTGTCATTTTTGAAGGACACGTTCTGCGATGCTGGCTTGGGATCCACAGCTTCCAAGTCAGACCTCATCAACGGCGACCACAAGGAGGGCACCCTCTCCGGCTCTTCCAAGGGGAAAGAGCCCATCTGCTCTTCCAAGGGGAAAGCGCCCGTCTACGACATCAGGGAGGGCACCCTACAACCGTGCTCTTCCAAGGGGAAGGAGCCCATCTGCGACAACATGGAGCGCATCAAGGGTCTGTGCTCTTCCCACAGGAACGGGCCCATCTATGACAAGTGAGGAAACCCATGATTTGTTTATTTCAGTTGTTCAATATGTGATGCTTTATATGCGAAATTATTTACTGTGCACTACATTTCATCAATCCAGTTTTAAATATACCGATAGGAGTGCATATATTTTCTTGCTGTTAAGCCTGTTATAGCTAGCATATGCCTCTTTTAAAGTTTTTTGATTGTTCGGTTGTTTGTAGTTAGCATATGTTCAGTGTCAAATGCTATCTTTGGTTCTTCGTAGTATGCCTTGTTTATTCCAGTTATTCACAACGTGATGTTCGATATGTGCAAGTATGAACTGTGCAGTTCAATTTCATCAGTACCAGTTTCAACAATACCACTATGAGTGACTACATTTGGTTGCTGCATCTTGTAGTTAACATGCCTTTCCATTTTTATTTAACCATAACCAGTGTACTTAGACCGGCACAATACCAGTTTGAATGACCATGTTTGCTTGTTTTTAAATGTTAGGCCTGTTGCAGTTAGCACACTTTTCCACTTGTTTTGCTTTACTAGCGTGCTTAAACCTGCACACTGAAGCTATCTTTTGGAGATTATTTTGTCTGCCATGTGTAATTTTGGTTGATGTTTAGCCTGTTGTGCTTAACATGCTTCTTGATGTACCTACACAGGAAAATTTTGGGAATGACTGCTGTTTTCCATCAAGGTTAGTTTCATCGCATGGCTTATATCTGCTCACTGTTTAGGATATCCGTAGCTGGTACCATATAGGCCGGAGGCTGATAACGGACTAATCGGTGAATCAGACTTTTAACTAAATATATCTGCAACCCATTTTTCCTTAGGTTAACTAGGGCCATATGTAATATATCTGAGGCTACATGGCAACATGCATTGTACTTTATGTCTAAATATGCCATCCTAGGCTACATAGCAACAAGGAAGAGTGTTACATTAATGTTCCAATGATGTCTAGATATACGTAGAAGAGCAGCAGCAACAATAGCAACAACACAACCCTGTTTGGATACTCAACTACTGAGGGAGTCCTGGATTAGGGGGTATCCGGACAGCCGGATTATATCCTTTGGCCGGACTGTTGGACTATGAAGATACAAGATTGAAGACTTCGTCCCGTGTCCGGATGGGACTCTACTTGGCATGGAAGGCAGGCTAGGCAATACGGATATGTATATCTCCTCCTTTGTAACTGACCTTGTGTAACCCTAGCCCCCTTCGGTGTCTATATAAACCGGAGGGTTTTAGTCCGTAGGACAACATACAATCATACCATAGGCTGGCTTCTAGGGTTTAGCCTCTCCTATCTCGTGGTAGATCAACTCTTGTACTACTCATATTATCAAGAATAATCAAGCAGGACGTAGGGTTTTACCTCCATCAAGAGGACCCGAACCTGGGTAAAACATTGTGTCCCCTGCCTCCTATTACCATCCGCCTTAGGCGCACAGTTCGGGACCCCCTACCCGAGATCCACCGGTTTTGACATCGACATTGGTGCTTTCATTGAGAGTTCCACTGTGCCGTCGCCGTAAGGAAGGATGCCTCGTCTCGTTGTTAAAAACGACATTACCGCCGGGGGAGACCTGGCTGTCGGCCAAACTCTCCGGCTTGGCAGTTTCATCATGACTGCCCGTTCGGCCGCTGCACCGACGATGACCTCTTGGGTCATCAAAAACAGCCTCCACATCGGCTCGGAATTCACCGAGCAGATGGATCCAATGGAGCTCTCTTCCCTAAACGAGCTCTTGGATCATATGGCCGCCTTGTGAGTCGCTACAGACTATGATCGAATTGGGCTTAAACCCGATCAAAGGGAGATTAACTCTCCACCGGTCACCCACCATATTGCGGTAGTGGAGGAACAATGCGGCGATTATTCCTCTATTTTGAGGACTAACTATGTCCGGATTCCCGACCTCTCCGAGACGGATACCCGCTTATAGGAGGACATCACCCAAGCCCTGAACCTAGAATCAGGCAGCAGGCCAGACTTATCGGGCAACACTCCGGAACCCGAACGTCCAAGATTGGAAACTCCTCGGCCCCTGGGTCTCAGATCGAGTAGAGGTTCGGACTCAAATCCACCCACCCACCCAGACATAAACGATCTTTCCCACATCAGGCAAGAGCCCCATGAAACAGTACATCATTATTGGGCCAGATTCCTCCTTGTGATGAACAAGGTTAAGGACTGTCGCGAGGAAGACGCAGTCTCATTTTTCTGCAATAATTGCACAGACAAGGGAATCCTTAACGCCTTAAGTCACCGTGACATATCACGCTTTGCTGACTTGGCGTCCATAGTACGAAAGTACTGTGCGATGGAAAGCGCTTGGAAAACCGAAACGAAATTTTGGGATAATCCGGCTCAAAATATACACCTAGTCCGAAGTAAAAGGGTGCACTATTGTAAGACACCTGAGTTAGTTACAAAGAAACAAAAACCCTCTACAGGGCATGGAACCGTATTGGAGGGATGGCTTAACGGACCTTGCAAAATTCATAGTACATCGGATACCATACCAACACACATCCTTAGAGCATGTTGGATACTCCGGCAGGTGGCCAAAAGTGGTGAGGATCTTCTTATCCCAAATGCCACAGAACACCATCCCGTGGATAACAATATGGTATTAACAGTTTTTGAAACCTTCGCATCAAATAATATGCGCAAGCGAACACTCCATAGCCTCACCGAAATCTGCCATGTGGCAGCAATGAATCCATGGAGTGACACGACTATTACCTTCAATGCCAGCGACAAACCTAAATTCCAAACTGTCCGAGCACCAGCTGCACTGGTCCACAGTCCAATTGTGGACGGTTTTCGACTCACCAAAGTACTCATGGACGGCGGCAGTGGATTAAACCTCATCTATGAGGAAACTCTTCAAAAAATGGAAATAGACTGGAACCGCATTGAGCAAAGCAGCACAACCTTCAGAGGAATCATCCCCAATCGGGAAGCACGCCGTGCTAGGAAAATCACACTAGATGTGGTATTCGGCACGCCGGAGAACTATAGGTCCAAAGAAATTACATTCCAAGTGGCCCCGTTCAGTAGTGGATACCATGTCCTTTTAGGACGGGAGGCGTTCACGATCTTCCAAGACATACCCCATTATGGGTACATGAAGCTCAAAATGCCCGGGCCCAACGGAATCATCACTCTCGGTAGTGATCCGGACACAGCACTCCGCGCCGAAGACAAAACAGCCGCATTGGCCCTCGAGACATTATCCAAAGCCCTTTAGGTCGAGGAATTAACCACGCTACGCTCCAAAGTGGACATGGACGACATAATACTTGACAAGAGATCCAAGTCCACCTTTTTTAAACCAGCGGATGAAATAGTCAAATTCCAAGTCCACCCAACGGACCCTACAAAAACAGCCTCCATCGGGGCACAGTTAAACCCCACTGTGGACGCCGCACTACGAGAGTTCCTGCGCGAGAATTGGGACATATTCGCCTGGCACCCCTCAGACATGCCAGGAATCCCATGCAGGCTGGCCGAGCACACCCTCAATATCCTTAAAAGATTCAAGCCGGCCAAGCAGGCTCTTCGGTGTTTCTCTGAACCTAAGAGACAGGCCATGGGAGAGGAACTATCCAAGTTATTGGAGGTCGGATTCATTAGAGAAATAAAACACCTGGACTGGCTAGCAAACTTGGTGATGGTACCAAAGAAGGACAAATCCTGGCGTCTATGTGTCGATTTCAAGGACCTCAACAAGGCTTGCCCAAAGGATCCCTTCCCCCTCCCTCGCATTAATCAAATTGTCGATGCTACCGCAGGACACGAGTCATTGTGTTTCCTCGACGCATACTCCGGCTACCACCAAATCAAGATGGCGGAGTCCGACCAAGCCGCAATGGCATTTATCACACCATACGGGCCCATCTGTTTCAACACAATGCCTTTTGGGCTCAAAAACACTAACGCAACATATCAGCGCATGATTCAGACATTTCTGGAGAAACAGATCGGCCAAACAGTAGATGCATACATAGACGATGTGGTCGTCAAAACCAAACATGTCGACTCTCTAATTGACGACTTGAGGCTCACATTCGACAACCTCCGAACATACGACATCAAGCTCAATCCGGAAAAATGCATTTTTGGCGTACCAGCCGGAAAGCTCATGGGTTTCATTGTCTCCAGTAGAGGAATTGAAGCTAATCCGGCCAAAATCCGAGCTTTGTCACAGTTGGCTACCCCAACAGACCTCAAACAAATCCAGAAATTAACTGGATGTGTGGCGGCTCTAAGCCGCTTTATCTCCCGCTTAGGAGAAAAGGCATTACCCCTTTATCGCCTCCTTCGGCGCACCGAACACTTCGAGTGGACGGATGCTGCCACAGCCGGATTGGAAGAAATAAAGGCCATATTGGCAACCAACCCAATCCTAGCCACGCCAAACATCGGCGAACCAATGCTGTTGTACATTGCGGCAACTCATCAGGTTGTAAGCGCAGTGCTCATCGTCGAACGAGAAGCGGACGGACATAAATTCCCTCTTCAAAAGCCGGTATATTATGTATCCACTGTCCTCACTCCATGCAAATCATGGTACCCAAATTATCAAAAGATAGCCTATGCGGTATTCATGGCATCCCGGAAGCTGCGACACTACTTTCAAGAGTACTTGATTACAGTATCCTCGGAAGTGCCACTTAATGATATTATAAACAACCGCGATGCCACAGGACGGATTGCCAAATGGGCCATTGAGCTCTTCCCGTTCGACATAACATACAAACCTCGGCGAGCCATTAAATCGCAAGTATTGGCCGACTTTGTCGCCGAATGGACGGAAGCCGAACTCCCTAAATAGTACGGCGCATACTCCAATTGGATCATGCACTTCGACGGCTCCAAAATGCTGGCTAGTCTAGGGGCTGGCATCGTCCTGACGTCCCCAACTGGAGATACAGTGCAATATGTACTGCAGATACTGTATACAGACTCCAACAACGCAGCCGAATACGAAGCCCTGTTACATGGTCTTCGGATGGCAGTTTCCATGGGCATTCAACGCCTAGAGGTATGTGGGGATTCGAACCTTGCAATATCCCAAATAAACGGAGACTTTGATGCCAAAGATCCGAAGATGGCGGCCTATCAAAACGCTGTCCTAAAGATGTCAGCTCGGTTCGAGGGGCTCGAATTTCACCATGTGGCTCGGGAAAACTATCAGGCGGCGAATATCCTCACCTGCATCGGCGCTAAACGCGATGCGGTCCCCCCAACATCTTTTTGGAGAGGTTGTTTAAGACACCCGTGGTATGGGAAGGGGACACCGGTAAGAACAGTCCGGACCCGGCCAAAATGCCCGATACCGAACACTCTGACATAATCGGAGGATCCGCCACCGAAATAACACCTTCAACCCACGTCATAATGGCCATCATTGCCCCGTGGACAGAACCATTCTTGGCCTACCTAGCTAGGCAGGAACTTCCCGCGGACCAAAATGAGGCACACTGCATAGTACGGCGATCTAAAGCCTACAGGGTCCACGAGGGAGAGCTGTATAAAAAAAGCACTACCGGAGTCCTTCAAGGTGCATCTCTGAAGAGGAAGGGCGGAAGCTTTTGGCAGAAATTCACGCCGGACTTGGCGGCCATCACGCCGCAGCTCAGGCCCTTGTAAGCAAGGCCTTCTGTACAGGGTTTTATTGGCCGATGGCCCGGGCAAACGCACAGGACTTGGTCCAACACTGCGCCTGTTGCCAGCTTTTTGCAAACCAAAGCCACATGCCACCCACCGCCCTCCAAACAATCCCCATTACCTGGCCCTTCGTGGTCTGGGGGCTTGACATGGTTGGACCCCTTAAAGGAGGAACACGTAAGAAAAAAATACTTACTGGTAATGGTGGATAAATTCACCAAATGGATAGAAGCCAAACCTATTAAGATAGCCGAATCTGGACCGGTGATAGACTTCATATCCGGGGTCGTACACCGTTATGGCGTCCCCCATAGCATCATCACTGACAACGGCACGAACTTCACGGCCGATGAGGTAAAACTCTGGTGCAACAACATGGGCATCAAGCTTGATTATGCTTCCGTCTATCACACACAAACCACCAGCCAAGTTGAGCGAGCAAATGGTATTATCATGAGCGGCATTAAGCCCAGATTAGTGCGGTCCTTAAAGGAGTCTAACACGCACTGGGTAGAGGAGCTCGACTCCATACTCTGGGGGCTGCGGACCACGCCGAACTGTACTACCGGATATACACCCTTCTTTATGGTGTACGGCGCAGAGGCAGTTCTGCCCTGCGACATAATTCATGACTCACCTCGAGTGTGCATGTACGAAGAAAGAGAAGCCGAGCTTGATTGGCAGGACAGTCTGGACACCCTGGAGGAGGAGCGTGACATGGCAAAAGCCCGTTCTGCATTTTATCAGCAATAGGCTCGCAGATACTAAAACAGAGAAGTACGAGCCAAAACTTATAACGTTGGCGAGTTCGTTCTACGCCTGCCAGAGAAGAAAAAGTCCAAGCTCGAGCCCAAATGGGAAGGTCCCTTCATTATTGACCAAGTTCTGACCGGTGGAGCGTACCGTCTGCGGGATGCATCGAATAATCGACTTGAGCCGAACCCATGGAACGCAGCCAGGCTCCGCAGATTCTACGCCTAGCGCCAGACTCTACGTTCGTCTCCTTCCTCTGTCCATTTTTTGCATATACATTATCTGTCCTTTTTCTCTTTCTTTCTTTTATTCTTTCTCTTATTCTTTCTCTAGGCCTTCAAGGGCCAACTTGTGCCTCGCTCGCACATTATAAATGCACTAACCACGCTCATTATACCTGGGGGCTTCTTAAACAGAAGCTTAATTATCTATCTGGGCTTCTTGCCCAGCACATGTGTTATTCTTCCACATGTACCTTTTCTTCGCCATTATATGCATCGATATGACTTAAGTTTTGGACAAGCTGGGTTGCCTGGCTCTTGTATTTATGCCCTACGTTCCCGTTAATTTGGCTAGGGCATAAGGGGAGCACCTCTGCGATTGTTACTGCCGGGTCAGCCAGATGTGTACCTCAGACTGGGTGAAGCCGAAAGCTAGCGTTCTTAAGGGAATATTCGGTCGGTGAACAAAAGATGATTTTTATTTATTTTCCATATGTGCCCCCAGATGTTTTTTCCCGCATTTCCCCTCACAGTCCGGACATGCACTTTAGGGCATGCGTACCCAGGGAAAGGAACCCTTAACGGAACTATTCTCCCTGGAAGATGTTTCTTACTACCCATGTAATATAACATAACTAGTTGGGCACTTGTCTGTTCAAGCACTAATGACCCCTACGCCTGGCCTCCACGCATACCCCGGTTCTTATATAACTAAGCGGGTATTCGGATACACTCCGGACTATCGGGTCCCGAGGTTGAAGCGAAAAGGCCCGCCATGACAAATGATCTACAATCCGGCTAGAAGGCATTATACATGTCACTTTAATTACATAGTCATGTAGACTGACTAAATTCCTCTTCTATACCATCCAACAGGCGGTCTAGCCTACAATCCTGTTGGGAATACTTTGCGGCTAATTCTACTTGCCCACAGACTAAGCTAATGGGGATCTCTTTCCCGTCGGGCCACACAGGTCCGACCTCGGCCATGTGATTTGGGTCAGCCTTGGTATACTGCGTCTTCACCATGGCCCAGGCTTCCCTGGCACCTTGACGGCAGGCAGATATCTTCCATAATCGGAAGCGCCGCCGTCCTCCCTTGAGCCTCTCCACAAGCTCTCCAATGCCTTCCGGCAAGGAGATGGATGGCCACAAGGCCTGGGAAATACTTTGCATCACCTGCCGAACTTGTTCGTGCAGTTGTGAGAGCTCGGATAGAAGATCACCCGCAGACCCGGGCATCTCCTCCGCGGGACGACCCGTCAGCATACCTGCAGACATAACTCTGTTAGTCGGCTTCTCCGTCATCCCCCTTTTTAAGGGTTCGTTCAAGCACTTACTAAATATGCTGCGTCGAAGCCGCTTATTCTCCTTCTCGGAGTCCGCAAGCTGGGCTCGAACATCTTTCAGTTCCACGCTCAGCTTGGTATTGGCGTCTTGGAGATTGTTTTTCTCCTGCCTGACCTCAGTCAGCACGCGTTTGCCAGCCTTTAGTTGTCGTACGGCGTGCTGGTCCTCCGGATTCTCTCCGGATTCATTTGCAACATCTATTGTTTGATCTGCAGCCATGCCGCACGCTATATGGTACCTTTCATTCTTTGAAAGAAATGTTACCAGCTGGGGCCTTTTTAGGTTCCTTCAATGCGGCAACAACGGCCCGAAGTTGGGTCTTGCATTCCTCCAGCTCCTGTGACAATCGAGTATTCTTCTTTGTAAGAACCTGCATAATAAGATGATCCTTAAATCAGTTCTGCTAACTGTTTCAAGTCTCAAGGGCTACTAATATATATAATCGTCAGATTAGCTTACCCGTACATCCTTTACATACTGGTCCATGGCTCTGGCTAGACCATTTTGAGCAGCACAGAGGTACGCCTCTCCAGAATTGAAGGCATCAAATGCCTCTAGTGAGAAGCAAGCATCGCGGAGTGCGCCCCGGCGACGCCTATGATTCATGGCGCTCTCCACTTCTGAATTTGTAGCGGATATCCTATCAGCATCCTCTGTAGGGGGAGTATCCGGTGTCCGTCCTATGTCGGCTTCTGCCTTTATGTCCGGTCCTGGAGCCCGACTGGTGGAAGTGTGATCGGCAGCCTCACCGGACATATTCCGGCGAGCGTTTTTTCTGTTAAAGAAACATGGACGTCATTACATTTCAAGAAATACGACAATCACGGAGCGGGGTTTCTGTCATACCTCTGCGCCGGCGTCTCCGTCTTGACCGCCTTCCTTTTTGGTCTGCCCGGCCTCGGTACCTCTTGTTGGAGAGTTGCTGCGGGTTCGGCATGGTGTCCCAAATGCCTTCCCTATAAAAAAACACCATATGTATATGGTAGGTGAAGTGTCTAAAAGGGGATCCTAGTTTTTGGAGTTGGGATTTTTGATTTTTCTTACATGCGACGCAGGAAGCAGGCCGGGATAGTCGGCCGTAATGGCCACCATGGCGTCATCACAACTTAATTGATAGAACTGCCGGTCTATCAGCTCCACGAATATGTCCGGATCTTCTTCGAGTCCGGGACCGAGGGCCCGATCAGGGTCCTCTGGTTGTGGAGATGGGCTGCTGACCTCCCTTATGGCTTTTCGCAGTTCCTGCCACAAAATGGCAAGGTGAGTACCTCCGACAAAGAATCCGGGAAGAATGGGAGTAAGGAGATATAACTCACCCAGCTTGGAGGGTTGTACATGGAGAATCCATCTCGTGGCTTGATGCGGGTGAACTCCTCTTCCTCTCCCTTGAACAATTCGGACAGAATTTTTGCTAAAGCGGCAGCGTTGTCTGGACCCTGACGCCCGCAACGGGTGGCGTCATCTTCCCCGTTAAAACACCACCCCTCGATATTGAAGTGGTTGCACTCCCCGCATTATGAATATTGACATAACCTTGATTATTGTCAATCCTGATTGAGCCAACGCTTTAATCTGGTTCATCAGGTAAAGGACTTCAACGTTGTCTTCCTCCTGGGGGCTCCGTGGGTGCCATCTTTGGCGTTTCTTCAGAGGAGCATTGCTGAACTCAGGAAGACCCCGCCGAACATGGTCCGGAAGGGGGACGTCCTCCATATAAAACCATTCCGAAGGCCAGTCTTCGGACGTCTTCTTCGGAGTACCGGACAGGTATCCGATTTCGGCGATGCGACATATTTTGGCTCCGCCCACTTGATAAAGTGACCCTTCTGTGTGCGAGGGACGAGGCAAAATAACCTTTTCCATAGCTCGAAATGAGCCTCGCAGCCCAGGAATAACTCGCAGAGGGCAACATAGCCGGCGATGTGTAAAATGGAAGCAGGGGTGAAATTATGCAGTTGGAGGCCGTAAAACTCCAGGAGCCCGTGGATGAATGGATGAATTGGAAATCCGAGTCCCCTTAATAAATAAGGAACAAGGCATACCCGCTCCCCCATAGAGGGGTTGGGGAAGCTCTCCGCTTGCTCTCCGCCATTGTAGGTGGCGAGCCTGGCTCAGACGGGCACCATATATGCTGGAGGGAGAAATCCCTTAGTCTACAGTTCGACTAATCGACTGTGTGGGACTGAACACCTCTCCCAATCACTGGGCTTAGGGCTACGGGGGCGGGAGGAGGAGCTGCGGAGGTCGGCCATGCTGGAGTGGATCTTTCCAAAGCACGGTGTGTCGGATTTCGGGTTCCGGCAGACCCTTGAGTTTCGAACACTGGGGTGCGCGCGGAGATTTCGCCTCCTACCTACCTGCACCCCTCCGCCTTGCTAAGATCTAAGCAATGGAAAGAACAACATGAATGACACAGGGTTTATACTGGTTCGGGCCACCGTTGTGGTGTAATACCCTACTCTAGTGTGTGGTGTGGTGGATTGCCTCTTGGGCTGATGATGATGAACAATACAAGGAAGAACAGACTCGCGAGGGTCTGCTCTTGGCCGGGGTGATGAACTGCTGGGAGGAGTTTAGTCACCCTTCTCCCTCTCTCTCCCCTTTTGTTCTGTGGGTGGCTGGTCCTATTTATAGAGGCCCTGGTCCTCTTCCCAAATATCGAGCGGGAAGGGAGCCAACAATGGCGGGCTAATTTGAAGGGGGACAGCTAGCACTAGCTATCCTGACAAAAGTAGTCTTCGCCTGCACAAAGCTCTGGTGGTGACGCCGTCCTGGGCTCCACAATGACCTCCGTATTGCAGTCCTCCTAGTCTTGGTCTTGTTGCACCGAAATGGCAACCTTTGCCTGATGCCTCGGTACCCCATGGCTGCGCTTGCTCCCTTTGCACCAAAGAGGAAAGGAAGACGCTGCGCGGGCTGGCACCCGCCTGGCGCCTTTGGTCATCATGGCTTGCATCACGGGCACCTCGTGAGGTACCCCGCCTTGATCTCTCCACCTCCTCGTGAGCCAGCCTGATGAGGCCGTGCCTGAGGAAGCTCCGCGCCGTCCGCCCCGCGAGGCTTGGCCCCTTGCGAGGGTCTTTGGTCTGTGTTGATGAAGATGGGCCATGCTGGGCCCCCTTTTGAGCCACGCCGCAGGCCGTAGGCAGGCAAGTCTGGGGACCCCCGTTCCCAGAACGCCGACAGTAGCCCCTGGGCCCGAGGCGCGCCCGGACTTGGCCGTGCAGGGAGGCGGAAGGGCAAGAGCGAAGCGCCGCAGGCCCTAACAGCCTGCGGCCTTGGGCGCCGCGTGGAGGTTGATTGGATGTGGGCGTCTCCACTTCCCCATGGCGACTCGGCAACTGCACGGATTGGACATGTCCCTGCATGCAAAGCGGGTCATGATTACCTGCGATCATGGGGGTCGACAGTTGGCCTTCGCCGGGCATAAGTACAGAATGGCGCGCGCCCTTCCAGTTCATCCCCCCTTGCTTCTCCTTCTTCTTCATGGCCCCGTCGAGGAGGTTCTCGGCCATAGAGAAGGGGAAGGCTCACCAGGTTGAGCCTGCCTCTCCCCCGCTCAAGCGCGGCCGAGGGCACCCTCGCAAACATCCTGTGGCCACCACGGCAGCTCCCCGCGGCCGTGGAGACGATTTCTAGCGCGGCGACGGGCGGATTGCTGCGGCCGGGGGCACGCTCCGGTCGCGCGTCCCCCTAGGCCGCGCTTTCGCGCTGCAGAGGTGCTGCCGGAGTTTGTCGTGTGGTCGGCAGAGCCGACTAGCACCCGGCTTCTACATCCTCGCTTCCTCCTCGGCGAGCTCCCGGCCGGCGCCCTGGGCGGCCTCTGGCTTCAGGCCGATGGCTGCTGCAGCCGGGCCTCATGGGCTTCACTGGAGGTCTTCGCAGCCGGGAGCCTGGCCCTGGCCCGCGGTTGGCAGACGTTTGCCCGCGGGCATGGCCTGAGCCGTCGTTGCACCCTGCACTTCAAGTTTGACAGCGATGCCACCCTCTACGTGAGGGTGTTTGGGGAAGATGGTCACCGCGCATGGTGCTGCCCCGAGGACGACGACCGCGGCCGGGAACCCAGCTCCGGCAACAATGGAGAAGACAGCGCTCGCATGACTGGCGGCGCTCGGGGTTCCCCAAGCTTCTCCGGTTCTTCTTCAGGCGGCGACTCTTCCAGCGGTGGTCGCGGTCAGCCTCCACGCCGTCGCATCTACTTGGGAGGTGGTAGCGTGTCCGCCCACCGTCGCGCCCCGGTGAAGCGCGAGAGGGATTCTGCCTGAGCCCCGGAGGCAGCTCGAGTCTTCCCTGCAGGCCGGTGTGAGGCGAGCTGCGCCTGATCTGTCCTTTCTTTTCCTTTTTTTCTGCGTAAAAAAGACAGTAGTGTGGAGCCCCGCGGGGGCGTGTTTGGGTTATTGCTGTTAATCATCATTTTGCTTCCGTTATCGTGCCTTCCGGCTACGTGCCCGTGTGAGGATAGTTCCCGGCCCCAGCCGTGGGGGGCGACCGACCCATGCCCTGTGTTCGTGTCGCGATGCCCGTGAGGCACGGACTGGAGGGGTGCTTCTGTAATGGACCCAGGTCGTGAACCCTTTGAACAACTAGGACGGGAACACTCGCGAGGGCGCTCGGCAGTCCCCTCCCCCCCTCGCAAGGCCTTGCATAAGAGAAATCGAGGCAGGAGAGTGAAAAGTCGAAGAACCACAAGCCAAAGACGGCAACAACTTCAATAAAACTTCGAATGAGAAGGAACAAGCCAACTGCGGAAAGCAAATGAAAAGCCACGTCCGGCACTTAATCTAGTCTTCGATGTCTTCTCACCAGCGCGGAGCTAAGTGCTGCCACTGGGCATGGGAGGGAGCCCCAGGGACTGAGGCCGGCGCTCTTGAGAGTCCGGGGCGTGTACAGCCCCAACGCATTATTACGTGAGAGTGTGACGGGCGGCGAGCTTCACAGGCATTGGCCTTCTTCACAGGCTCCGGGCCTTTTCCAAAATGCAAAAGCTTCACAGGCATTCGCGTTCTTCACAGGCTCTGGGCCTTTTCCAAAACGCGACAGCTTCACAGGCATTCACCTTCTTCACAAGCTCTGGGCCTTTTCCAAAACGCGACAGCTTCACAGGCATTCGCCTTCTTCACAGGCTCTGGGCCTTTTCCAAAACGTGACAGCTTCACAGGCATTTGCCTTCTTCACAGGCTCTGGGCCTTTTCCAAAACGCGACAGCTTCACAGGCATTCGCCTTCTTCACAGGCTCTGGGCCTTTTACAAAACGCGACAGCTTCATAGGCATTCGCCTTCTTCACAGGCTCTGGGCCTTTTTAGGGGTAGAACCTCCGGAGGTGCTGGATGTTCCATGCGTTCTGGACCGGCACCCCCTCCTGAGTCTCCAAGCGCGCGGAGCCGGGCCTGGAAACATGAACAACTCTGAACGGGCCCTCCCACATGGGAGAGAGATTGTGCAGCCCCTCCCTGGAGAGAACCCGCCTGAGCACGAGGTCTCCTACCTCAAGAGTTTTGGGGCGGATGTTGCGGCAGTGATATCACTGCAGTGCCTGTTGGTACAACGCCGCTCGCAGCGCGGCTTCTCGGTGACGTTCCTCCCCCAGCACGAGGTCCATCCCCCGCATGGCATCCTGCTGTGCCTCATCGAACGCCAGGACCCGCGCGGAGCGACATCTGACCTCGCGAGGGAGGACCGCTTCGGCTCCATAGACCAGGAAGGACGGGGTCTCTCCAATCGGCTTGGTCGCGGTTGTGCGGATGGACCACAACACAGACTGAAGCTCGTCATACCAACTTCTGCCGCAGGCCTCCAGCTTCTTCTTAAGCGTCCTGGTCTTTAGGCCCCTCGGGACCTCTGCGTTGGCTCGCTCGGCCTGGTCGTTGCTTCGGGGGTGCGCCACCGAAGCGTAGCATATCTGCGTTCCAAGGTTAGCACAGTATGTTTTGAAGAGGTTACTGGTGAACTGCGAACCGTTGTCCATGATGATGCGGTTTGGCACCCCGAACCGGCTCATGATGCCCTTGATGAACTTGACCGCGAAACCCGCGGGAATGGTGCGGACAGCCTCTACTTCAGCCCACTTGGTGAACTTGTCCACGGCGACGTAGAGGTAGCGGTAGGCCCCAGGCGCCCGAGGAAACTGGCCCAAGATGTCCAGCCCCTAGACTGCGAACGGCCACGAAAGGGGTATAGTCTGCAGGCCTCCTGCTGGCTGATGGATCTTCTTGGCGTGGAACTGGCAGGCCTCACAAGCTTTCACTAGTTCGACGGCGTCGTTGAGCGTGGTGGGCCAATAAAACCCACTTCGGAACGCTTGCCGACGAGGGTTCATGATGATGAATGATGTCCACAGTCTCCGCCATGTATATCTTCTAGCCGTTCCTTCCCTTGCTCCCTGGAGATGCAGCGCAGGGACACATCGTTTGGTCGCTTCCGGTAGAGCTCTCCATCCTTGATGCAGTATGCCGTGGCCTGGCGTGCCACTCGCTCCGCTTCCTCCTCCTTCTCCGGCAGGGCCCCTTGTGTTAAGTAATTCCGGAGCTCCGTGATCCAGCATCTCTCCTGAGGTTCCATCATAAGGAGCAGGCGTGCTCCTGAGGCCGGGCCACAGGCCGGAGCTCCTGAGGCAGGTGGCTGGGGGAGCTCCTCCCGAGGCTGAGCCATGTTTGACAATGACGACAGGGCTGAGGGCTTGAAGAGCCGCTCCTCGAAAACGCCAGGCTCCTGAGGTAACTGCCTTGACGCCCGTTTGGCGATGTCGTCGGCCTCCTGATTGGTGCCACGGGGCACATGCTGCAACTCCAACCCCCAGAACTGCTTCTCCATCCCGCGGACCTCTGCAAGGTAGGCTTCCATGTGCTCATCTTTCGGCTCGTACACCTTGTTGGAGAAATTGACAAGGAGCTGCTAATCGCCCTTGATGGTGAGGCGTTTCACCCCCAGGGCAGCTGCGGCCTTCAAGCCCGCTATTAAACCTTCATACTCCGCTATGTTGTTGGAGACCTTTTCACCTTGCTGGAAACAGAGCTGCACAGCATAGTAGAGCTTGTCCTGAGTGGGCGATATAAGCACCGCCCCAGCCCCTGCGCCATGCCTGGAGAACGCCCCATCGAAGTACATGACCCAGCCTTCTGGCGCCTCGCTTCCCGGGGAGAGGGATCGATCCTTGCCGGCCTTGAGGCCTGGTGCCTCCGTCCATTCTGCCACAAAATCCGCCAACGCTGCTCCCGTGATGACTCTGGTCATGCTGAATTCGAGCTGAAATGCTTGCAGTTCTATGCTCCACTCAGCGACCCTTCCAGCTGACTTAAGGCTCCTGAGCACTCTCTCCAGGGGGTATGATGAGACGACCTTGATGGGGTGACCCTGAAAATAGTGCCGCAGCTTGCGCGAGGCCACCAGTAGCGCGAGGAGGAGTTTCTCAGGCATGGGGTACCCCGCCCTCGCATCCCGCAACACCGTGCTGACGAAGTACACCGGGTGCTCAACGAGGTTGGGTGCATCAATGCTGGCGGCTCCCTTCGGAGACCGTGGCGCCTCTTGAGGCGATGAGGCCTCCTGAGGCTGGCCATCTGGGAGAGGGGCCTCTTCCGCCTTCGGTGCACTCCTCTGCGGCGGCTGATCCTCCTCAGCCGCGGTGGCGGTTCCTGTGGGCCTTGCTTGTTCCTGTTTTGCCTTGTCCCGGGCTGCTGCTGCGGTTCTGATTCGACGCTCCTCTCTAACCACCACCAGGGCCACGCTGGCGGAGTAGGGAGTGGCGGCGAGGTAAAGCACCAGGGGCTCTTGAGGGAGCAGAGCCACCATGACCGGCGGGCTAGTCAGGTATCTCTTGAGATCTTGGAACGCCTTGTCGGCCTCTTCAGTCCACTCAAAGGGCCCCTTTTTCTTCATTAGCTGGAAGAAAGGCAGCGCTCGTTCCCCCAACTTGGAGATGAAGCGCCCTAGCGCGGTCACGCGCCCAGTGAGCTTCTGCGTTTCTCTGAGGGTCTTTGGCGGGCTCATGTCTTCCACCGCCTTGACCTTTTCCGGGTTAGCCTCGATGCCTCGGTGGGACACAAGGAAACCCAAGAGCTTGCCCGAGGGGACTCCGAACACACACTTCTCTGGGTTGAGCCGTAGGTTCACTGCATTGAGGCTCGTGAAGGTTTCCTCCAGGTCTTGTATCAGGGTCCTGGCCTCCCGAGACTTTACCACAATGTCATCGACGTAAGCTTCAACATTCTTCCCGAGCTGCGGGCCCAAGGTGATGTGCATCAGCCGCTGAAAGGTCGCCCCTGCGTTACGCAGCCCGAATGGCATGCATGTGTAGCAGTACACCCCACACGGGGTTAGGAAGGCCGTATTTTCGATATCTTCTACCGCCATCTTGATCTGGTGATACCCAGAGAAGGCATCCAAGAAACATAGCAGGTCGCATTCCGCGGTGGAATCGACGATCTGGTCAATGCGGGGGAGCGGGAACGGATCTTGCGGGCACGCTTTGTTGAGGTTGGTGAAGTAGACACACATGCGCTCTTTCCCTCCCTTCTTTGGCACAACGACAGGGTTGGCCAACTAATCCGGATATTGGACCTCGTGAATGACCCCAGCGGCTTCTAATTTGTGGGTCTCTTGGACGATGAAGGCCTGCTTTTCTGTGGACTGCCGCCTGGCCTTCTGCTTCACAGGGCGCACGTTGGGGCACACGTTGAGGTGATGCTCGATTTACACTCCTAGGAATCCCTGCCAACTGATCAGGCTCCCAAGCGAATACCTTCTTGTTTGTGCGCAGGAAACTGACCAGGGCCTCCTCCTGCTCGGGTTCGAGTTTGGCGCCTATGGTGAAAGTGGCGTTGGTGGACCCGTCCTCATCGACGGGTATCTTCTTGGTTTCTGCCTTGTCTTGGGTGAACAACTGTTTCTTCTTGCGGGTGCAGCCCCCTTGGGCTTGGGGGTCTCCAAGCCGGCGGGTTGTGCCGACGCCGCCGTCTTGAAGGAAAGCTTGAGTACCCACAACGCGCCTCCGATGTCCCCGTGCACGGTGAGGACACCTCTGCTCCCGTGCATCTTCATGAGGCCGATGGGGGCGATGTCGAAGTCGACCAGCTCCGTGCGAAAGTTGTTGTAGGTGGCGAAGGTTACTGGGAGCCGGATCTGTCCCAAGGAGCTGGATGATCCGCCCCCAAAGCCTGAGAAGGGCCAGCTGGTTGCAGCCGTTCCAGGGGTATGTAGAGGAGGTTGAAGGCCTCGACCAAGAGCACGCTGAGGCCCGCACCGCCATCGATGAGAGTTCTGGTGATGGCCACCTGGCAGATGGTGGGGGTGCATAGCATGGGGAGCGCACCCGAGCTGGCCGAGTTGGAGGGGTGGTCCTCCGAGCTGAAGGTCAGGCCGGCCTTGGACACCGCCCGGTCCGGGAGAGCCCCCTGCCGCGTGGAAGCGGCGCTGACCCGGCGGATGAACAGCTTGACGTGGTTACTTGTAGGCGGCGCCTGCGAGCCTCCCAGGAGGTCCGCGACGACCGGGGGTATTGGTGTAGCAGACTCGGTGGGGAAGAGGCTGCGGGGCTCTTCCCAAGAGGCCATGGAGGTTGCCGGCAGGTGGAGCTGCCATGGGCGCGGAGCGCCGGTGAAGGCCATGGGGAGCCAGTTGGCCATGACCCTATCGTCACCTCCAGCTTCGAGGGGGGCCTCCTCGCTCGCCGGTAAGAAGGCCAGCGGATCTGTCGCACCGTCGTAGCGCGGCGGCGTCATTGGCTTGAACTTGTCCGGCCACCGTACCTGTTGCAGGGCTGGGGCCAGGGCTCGGAGCCCCCTGGCCCCCGTGATGGCGCGGGTGGCCGGAGCGGGCGACGCGCTACTCATCGTGAGGCTGGCCGTGGCGGTGGCGGAAGAGAAAACTCCGGTGCACCCCTACCTGGCGCGCCAAATGTTGGATTTCGGGTTCCGGCAGACCCTTGAGGTTCGAACACTAGGGTGCGCGCAGAGATTTCCCCTCCTACCTACCTGCACCCCTCCTCCTCGCTAAGATCTAAGCAATGGAAAGAACAACACGAATGACATGGGGTTTATACTGGTTCGGGCCACCATTGTGGTGTAATACCCTACTCCAGTGTGTGGTGTGGTGGATTGCCTCTTGGGCTGATGATGATGAACAATACAAGGAAAAACAGCCTCGCGAGGGTCTGCTCTTGGCCGAGGCGATGAACTGCTGGGAGGAGTTTAGTCACCCTTCTCCCTCTCTCTCCCCTTTTGTTCTGTGGGTGGCTGGTCCTATTTATAGAGGCCCTGGTCCTCTTCCCAAATATCGAGCGGGAAGGGAGCCAACAATGGCGGGCTAATTTGAAGGGGGACAGCTAGCACTAGCTATCTTGACAAAAGTAGTCTTCGCCTGCACAAAGCTCTGGTGGTGACGCCGTCCTGGGCTCCACAATGACCTCCGTCTTGCAGTCCTCCTGGTCTTGGTCTTGTTGCACCGAAATGGCGACCTTTGCCTGATGCCTCGGTACCCCGCGGCTGCGCTTGCTCCCTTTGCACCAAAGAGGAAAGGAAGACGCTGCGCGGGCTAGCACCCGCCTGGCGCCTTTGGTCGTCATGGCTTGCGTCACGGGCACCTCGTGAGGTACCCCGCCTTGATCTCTCCGCCTCCTTGCGAGCCAGCCTGATGAGGCCGTGCTTGAGGAAGCTCCGCGTCGTCCGCCCCACGAGGCTTGGCCCTTCGCGAGGGTCTTGGGTCTGTGTTTATGAAGATGGGCCGTGCTGGGCCCCCTTTTGAGCCACGCCGCAGGCCGCAGGCAGGCAAGTCTGGGGACCCCCGTTCCCAGAACGCCGACACGGTCCGATGGATTCTCACTGGGGGAGGATGGTATGGATTGGATCTAAGAATCCCCATCCCTTTAATAGACAATTTATTTATCTGGCTAGGGGGGCGAATGTAAAAACGCCCTGGCGCCTCGTATTCACTCGACGTGTGGGAGATAGCCCTTATTTGGCGCAGAAGCCAAGAGGTCCAATATTTATGGGAACATATACTTCTTAACAAACATTCGAAATTTGGAGAAGAACCCGCCTTGCAATGCCGAAGACAACACTACGCGTCGGACTCATCGTCATTGAAGCCTGGTTCGGGGGCTATTGAGGGATTCCTAGATTAGGGGGTATCTGGACAGCCGGATTATATCCTTTGGCCGGACTGTTGAACTATGAAGATACAAGATTGAAGACTTCGTCTCGTGTCCGGATGGGACTCTACTTGGCGTGGAAGGCAAGTTAGGCAATATGGATATGTATATCTCCTCCTTTGTAACCGACCTTGTGTAACCCTAGCCCCCTCCAGTGTCTATATAAACCGGAGGGTTTTAGTCCGTAGGACAACATACAATCATACCATAGGCTAGGTTCTAGGGTTTAGCCTCTCCGATCTCGTGGTAGATCAACTCTTGTACTACTCATATTATCAAGAATAATCAAGTAGGACGTAGGGTTTTACCTCCATCAGGAGGGCCCGAACCTGGGTAAAACATTGTGTCCCCTGCCTCCTGTTACCATCCGCCTTAGACGCACAGTTCGGGACCCCCTACCCGAGATCCGCCGGTTTTGACACCGACAACTAGGTAGAGGTTAGAGTTAGTTTCTAGCTCATTACTAACCCTGAACTAACTTCATCCAAAGAGTTGTTTGTATGGCAAGGTTAGATTGACAACAAATGCACCAAGAGAACTAGCTCCAATTAGCACCTCTTGGGTTGGATACTAGTTTTTTTGGGTGGGTTATAGATGCAACTAGCTCAAACTAGCCCTCATGTTTAGATATACTTTAGGTCTATTTGAGTCCGAACTAGCTCAAACGATCTGTAACCCATGGATACAGCAGAAGATAATTTTTAAGAACGAACTAAACTCCTTCCGGCCCATAATATAAGATGTTAATTCTTCTAACATGTGAGTATATTGGATGTTATAAGATACTCCCTTTGTTCCTAAATATTTATTCTTTTTAGAGATTTCAAATGGACTACCACATACGGATGTATATAGAAATATTATAAAAGAGTTTTGTACTACATCATTGTGCCATTCCTGTTTAGCTTCTAATATTAACTTGGTGCTTTTAGGTACATATGTCATTGGTAAAGATCCGTGTTTTGACCCTTTCTGCATATGGGGCAATGAGATATCGATGAACCAGCATCAAGTGAGGAAGCTGATAAAGATTGTTAGTAAAATGAGTCCAAAGATGGGAATTAAACTATTTGTTTACACTTTATCCAAGACAACAGCGAACTGCGGGATGGTAAGTAAGAACTCTGTAGCCTTCTTTTTACTGCCCATAGTGAGTTGTGTTAGATGACAATGTCTGAAATCTTATTCCTTTGCAGTGATTGGCAAAGCAGTTTACTCAAGATTACCTCTCAAACTACATGAGTGGTGGGCATGCAAAGGATAAAGTATTTCTACCAAAACATGATGATTATCTAGATGTTTTCATTAAGACCGTGAACGATGGGTAGTCGGCCATCACAAGGGGTTCGACTAGAGTCGTGCATGCCTTCTACATGGAGGAGGGCACAATATGGGCATTCCGCTTCACCTTGTTCAGCAACCAGAATATATTTCGCCTCTTTCTTTACCGTCTTTAATAGTACGAGTGTCGGTGGGAACGACACCTATGGGATCACAAGAATCCCTACTACGGTTGTGGGGCGCGGGGTCGTGAGAAGAGCGGATCAAACAGATAGCACACGGTTCGTTTATGCAGGTTCGGGCCGCGAGGATGCGTAAAACCCTACTACTGCTTTGGTGGATTGTATATTTGTGTTCTTGGGCTAGCTATGGGGCGTGAGGAGCTCCAAAAAGCCGAATCCTCCTCCTGGTCGCCTCGGCCCTCCTTTTATAGGAAAGGGGTTGCCACAGTGGCACACAGGAGGTGGAAAGGGTACAGTGATGTGAGGTTATCCCTCGCATTACATGACAAGGCGCATTTAATGCGTCTTGCTCAAGTGTCCTTGCTTTATCAGGGACGGGGGAGATCCATGTCTCGTCCGCCACTGCTCCCTCTCATGTCGACACGCGCCCTGGCCAGCGGCGCCCGCAGCACCATGTAGGCAGGCAGGCAGCTGAGGTGGCGCAGTGGTGGGTCTTCACGAAGATCCGCATGCCGCCACGCAGGTACCTGCCCAGCTAGTTGGGTCAGCAGCTGCATGCGAATGGTGATGGAGGTTTGACTGGCGTGGGCCTGATCGTGGCCCTACGGGTGTTCTTGGTAAGGGCCTTGCCGGGGCCCCGACAAGGGTCTTGCCGTGGCGCCTGCTGTCATCCCCGGCAAGGCTCTTGACGGGGGCCTTGTGGTCCTCCTTGGCTGGGATCCCGCCAAGGATCATCATCTTCTAAAGGGTGTATCTGATCTTGAACGTCTTCACCAAGATCTGCATGCCACCACGGGGATGTCTCCCGAATCCTTGCCCCATGGGGGCAGTGGACTCAAGGGTGACTCACTCCGTAGGTGTGGGGCGAGCTGCCACGGCAAGGGTCTTGCCGGGTTTGCTAAAACCGCCTCCCGGCAAGGATCTTGCCGGGGGGAGTCCGCTTCATCTCCTTTGCTCTTTGTGGGCTCGGTCTTGGCGTCGTTCTGCTTCTCTCGAGCTTCAGCCTTACCTTGGCTCACCTCCCTTGCCTTGCTTAGTGTGGTGGTGGCCGTGGCTCAGACTGCCCGTGCACAGCTATAGGGGTACAAAAAGCGCACCCCTCTTTTTGTACACCGACAGGAGCCCCCGGGCCTGGGCCACACGTCAGCGCAATCGCGTCATTGGGCTTGGCCCAAAAACGGTGCGCGGGCAGGCGGGGCGGTTTTTACCGCGGTAAGTCTCTTCGCGCGCTGCGCTTCCCATGCTTCCCGCGCGTGGCGCAGCGTGGGGAGGCGTGTGTGACATGGGCGGCATGCGTGGGGTTGCTTCTCGTGGGCATGCGTCATATCACAGTTAATGTGAAAGGAGGCGGCCCGCGTTTTTCCCCCATAAGAAGGAATAACTGTGGGCGTGCTGCTCACTTTCTCCTCTTCCCTCGTGCCTTTTCCAATCTCAGAGCCGCCGTTTCCTCTCTTCCTTCCTTCCTAAGCTTCCGCCGTCGCCCGCCGTCGTTGCTTCGCCATCCCCCTTCCTCAGCCCTCTAAACTTCTTGGTCGCCATGGCTCCCAAATTCGCCAAGGGAAAGGGGGTGGCTAAGGGCTCCGGGATGATGGAGCCGCCGGAGAGCGCACTGTCGGGGGATCGGACGAAGTTCGCCTTCTTCTTCCCCTCGACGGTTGACGTTCAAGAGCTCCGGGCCTCCTTCAAGCCCCTATGGGGAGTGAAGACGGGGGGAGAGGATTCGGGACACCCAGCGACGCGCATCATTCCTGCTGCTTGCGCTGATTTTGCCTCAAATTGGTACCCCTTCTTCGTTGATTACTTTTCTTGCGGGTTATGCCCTCCTTTCTCCAATTTCTTCTGCGACGTTATGCGCACCTTCGGCTTTCGCCTCTTGGATTTTACTCCGAATGCGATGGCGTGCATGACTTTCTTCGTGCATCTTTGCGAAGGCTTTGCCGGGGTGCAGCCCAACACGGCGCTCTTCCGCCATTACTTCTTCCCTCAAATCCAGCCGGGAGGAGCCGTCTCCGGTTGCGTCACCTGGATCCCAAGATCCAAGGGGGCATACCTGAACGGTGCCGTGAAGGAGAGGTGGGAGGAATGGCGTGGCCGGTGGTGCTGGATTGAAGATGAAAACCCACCGAAATTTTGCAAGGTCCGCCGAGTGCCGCCGGTCCGTGGCAGCGATTGGAGCGATGTCGACGCCGCCGATGGGAGGCTCACTGTCGCCACCACCAGGATTCTCCGGCTCACCCAGGCCGGACTCACCCTTGAGATGATCGGGGCGGACTTCATTCACCGCCGGATCGCCCTGTTGCACAACAAGGGGAGGCCAGCTTGGCTCTTTACGAACCCGGGTGACATTATGCGACTCCGCCCCGGCCTCGATCACAACTTCACAGTGCTGGCGCATGCCCACTTCTACCAACAGCTTTTCCAGCCTGATGTGGGTCGTGATGGCGACGTCGAGCGGACCGGCAAGGCCGCGAGGGCTGCCGCAAAGGTTGGCAAGGCCCTCAAGGGGCCATTTTTCAAGCTGCCAGCGGGGGTGGTCCCGTTGTGCAACAATTCGCGTCGGTCCGAGATCATCGCCATGATGCCGGACTGTAATGTGCATGGCCCTGTCCCGAGCTGGGAGGAGCCGAAGGACGAGGATGTGCAGCAATTCTTCGACACCATGATCAAGGTGTACGTCAATGCCGACGCCGAGCGGTGGCTTATCATGGACACCACCCAGGCAGAGCTGGACTACATCGCCACTAGGGCGAGGGAGGCACAGCTTGCCATGGAGGCCGGCAGCGCCGGGGGCGTGGAGGACAAGGCCGCAACGGTGGCGGAGGAAGAGGAGCTCTCCTGGTGGGCGGCAGCCTCCGAGGAGGTTAGCAGTGCCGACACTAGATCTTCGCTCATCGAGGACGCGGCCGATGAGTCGTCGGGGGAGGAGGAGGACGTGGCGGTGGGCTCGACGCCAACCAGGGGAAGAGGGCGAGTCCCGGGGCGGGCTGGCTCCGGTGAGCCGGTCTGGCCCGGCAGGGCTGCGCGGCCTCAATTGACCCTGGAGGGGTCTGGGCGCCACACGAGGGCCACGGCAGCCAAGAGGCTGACGAAGGCCGCTGAGAAGAAGAAGACAACAGCCCCTTCCTCATCCGGGCGCGCACAAACCCCGCCGCTTCCTTCGCCTCCTCCGGCAGGCGTCGACTCGGATGATGATGTGGAGCTCCCTTTTGATCTTGGGCCTCTCAGCCCGGAGAGGAAAAGGAAACTGGTGGAAGAGGAGGAGACGGATGATGAGTAAGTTCTCTGTTCCTTACTGTCATTTCCATTTCCTCAAATTGGGTTGCTTGTCTTGATCTATTTTTTGCTTCCGCAGGGAGACAGAGATGTTGGCCCAGAGGGTGAAGAGGGCGAGGACCTCGGCGAGCAGCCAGCCCCCGGATGGGGCTTCAGAGACACCACTGGTCGTGCTGAGCAGCCCGGACAGCAGCCCCCGGTGCAGCCCCCAGCGTAAGTTCGTCACCCTCTTCTTACTCGACATGTGGTAGGCGCTCGATGCTATGATGCTGACCTTGCCGGGTTTGCAGGAGGGGAGCGGCAGCAGGAGGAGCCACAGAGGGCTACTACTAACACACCACCCCCATCGACTACGCCGCCGCGGGGGGGCGTCCCCGGCAAGGGCATCAGGCACGGAGCCCACACCCATGGAGGAAGATGGGAACTTGGGCGCTGGTGGCTCTGCCATGGCGCCAAATGCTGGCGGAGAGGGGACTTCTGCTTCACAGCCTAGCACTGGTGAGTCGCTTGTCCTTCGTCTCTGTTTTTCCCTAATTCTTTTCTTCGCTTCATTGCTCCCGTTGCTGCCCAGGCCCTCCTTCAACAGACATGGAGGACGTGGACACTGTTGTCGGGGATATTGCTGAGGAGGCCGCGGCGGAGGCCAGCAGGATTGCCGCCGAGGAGGCTGCCAAAGACGCTAACGAGGCCGCCACCGACGAAGCCACCAAGGGTGCCGCCGGGGACGCCGCTGCGGGGGCCACCAAGGCGACCGACGAGGCTCCTACCGAGGGCGCCAGCGGTGGACCTGCGGGTGGGGCCGGCAAGGCCTCCGCCGAGGAAGAGGTGGTGGGTGACCAGCCTCCCTCCTCCTCAACCTCGGGCCCCGGCAGATATCTGAAGGTGGGCGACGATCTCTTTGTCCACCTCCCAGGGGCGTCAAGTCGGGCGCCCGCCGAAGGGGAAGTCTTTGATGGCGAGGTGCTTGCCGCCACTGGGCTTGAGGTTGTCGGTGAGTCGGGCGTTGCCGGTGACGGTTCTCTAGAAGAGGAGCTTTTCCGCGCTATGGGGGGCAACTTCCAAAAACTCCAAGCGCTCTACCGTGTCCGTCTGGACAAGGTTAAGTCCAGGATGGCAACGGTGGACCAGGCGGAGGTGGATTTCAAGGCGCGCATTGCTGAGACGCAGACCTGGTTCCACCAGACTCGCGAGGAGCAGAGGGCCCTTCAGGAGGAATTGGCCAAGCGCAATGTCGAGCTCACCATGAAGATGGCTGACATCGAGAAGGCCCAGGAACAGGCGGCGAACTTGGCTGCCGTGGCCGAGGCCGTCCGGAACCAGCATCAAGCCGCACTGGATTCCCAGGAAGAGGACCTCACCGCGCGTGAGGCGAAGCTTGCCGCAGCGCTTCATGGCAGGGATGAGGAGCTCGAGGCCCTTGTCACGCGGCGGACTCACAAGCTGGAGCAGAGGCACAGCGAGGCACTCGATGCCCAGGCTCTGGCCCATGCCGGCAAGGTAAGGGAGTTGGAGGTGGCACAGGACGAGCTGAAGGAGCAGGCCCTCAAGCTGTCCAACGAGAAGAGCATGCTCAACAGCGCCTTGGTGGAGGCGCAAGGAGCGGTCATCAGCAGGGCTGGGGAGCTCTCCGGAGCGCAAAACTCCGTCAGAGACCTCAAGCTGAAGCTGGAGGATCTCGAGAAGATGCTGTCGGAGAGCAGGGCTCGGGAGGAGACCTTGACCAGGAGCCTAGAGGAGGAGAAGCAGTTGTGGGCGAACGAGGCCGCCTCCCACCAGGATTATATGGCAGGCAAGAACAGATGGATCAGCCGTCTGGAGGAGGTCGCCGGCAGGGTCACCTTGCAGTCGGCCACCATGGGGATGCCACACGTGAGGTACGCCCCTGAGCGCAACGGGACCGTCAACACCAAGTTGACCCTGTTCTTCGAGGGCGTCCTCGGAGCCTTGGCTTATCTTCACTCCAAGAGGACGGCCACGCTGGCCGAGGAGGCCCAGCGACTTTGCCGGAGGGTCGTGACCAAGGTCCTCACCAAGATGGCGTACTGGAATCCCGATCTTGACTTCGCGGCCACGATGAAGAGCTTGCCGGATGGTGCTGACCTCACGGTACTCAAGGAGCGCATCATTCCTTCACCGACTGCATCGACGAAATCAAGAGGGTGGAAGGCCAGCGTCGGGATTAGGCATCCCGTTGTTCTTCACCGCTGCGGGTTCCCGACCAAGACAAAATTTATGTTTAATTAGAACCGCAGCTATGATGTGATGTAATATAACTTTGAAGTACTCTTAATTTTCATGCATGTTATTTCCCCGTTCAATTCCTCTTTGTATGCATGCCCTATGTCAATCGGGAAGGCTTGCCGGCACGGAAGCCCCTAGCGGCGTTTTGGGGACGGATCCCCATGGCCGGCCGGGTACGCGTGCTGCCGGACGAGCCACCTTTCCTTTCTGAATGTGGCTGCTCGAAAGGTCGAGCTTGAGTTGAGTCAGAATCGGGGGCGTTGCAGATCGCGGAAGGCTACTCTGCCATTCTCGACGCAGCCGCTTGAGCTGTTGAGCGGACTCGAAACAGGGCAAGGGTGTTGCCGATCGTGGCAGAGCACCCTGGCGTGCAGGTTTCTCATACAAAGCAAATATCTCCGGGGGGAATAAACTCAAATAAGAAAGGTAGCAAAAATAAGGGTTCAATGTAACTTAGCTTCTGTTTGCGATCGCTCGAGTGTCGATCGTCTGGCCTCCTTTCTTCTTCAAGGGTCACGAAGATGAAGGAGTGTCGGGCTAACTGCTAGAGCCAATTCTCATAACTGCGCCCCCTACCTGGCATGCCAAAGATGTCGGTGGGAACGACACCTCTGGGATCACAAGAATCCCTACTACGGTTGCGGGGCGCGGGGTCGTGAGAAGAGCGAATCAAACAGATAGCACACGGTTCGTTTATCCAGGTTCAGGCCGCGAGGATGCGTAAAACCCTACTCCTGCTTTGGTGGATTGTATATTTGTGTTCTTGGGCTAGCTATGGCGCGTGAGGAGCTCCAAAAAGCCGAATCCTCCTCCTGGTCGCCTCGGGCCTCCTTTTATAGGAAAGGGGTTGCCACAGTGGCACACAGGAGGTGGAAAGGGTACAGTGATGTGAGGTTATCCCTCGCATTACATGACAAGGTGCATTTAATGCATCTTGCCCAGGTGTCCTTGCTTCATCGGGGACGGGGGAGAGCCCTGTCTCATCCATCGCCGCTCCCTCTCATGTCGACACGCGCCCTGGCCAGAGGCACCCGCGGCGCCATGTAGGCATGCAGGCAGCTGAGGTGGCGCAGTGGTGGGTCTCCACGAAGATCTGCATGCCGCCACGCAAGTGCCTGCCCAGCTGGTTGGGTCGGCAGCTGCATGCGAACGGCGGTGGAGGTTTGACTGGCGTGGGCTTGATGGTGGCCCTACGGGTGTTCTTGGCAAGGACCTTGCCGGGGCCCCGGCAAGGGTCTTGCCGTGGCGCCTGCTGTCATCCCCGGCAAGGCTCTTGCCGGGGCCCTTGTGGTCTTCCTTGGCTAGGATCCCGCCAAGGATCATCGTCTTCTAAAGGGTGTATCTGATCTTGAACGTCTTCACCAAGATCTGCATGCCACCACAGGGATGTCTCCCGAATCCTTGCCCCATGGGGGCAGTGGACTCAAGGGTGACTCACTCCGTAGGTGTGGGGCGAGCTGCCATGGCAAGGGTCTTGCCGGGTTTTCTAAAACTGCCTCCCAGCAAGGATCTTGCCGGGGGGAGTCCGCTTCGTCTCCTTTGCTCTTTGTGGGCTTGGTCTTGGCGTCGTTCTGCTTCTCTCGAGCTTCGGCCTTACCTTGGCTCACCTCCCTTGCCTTGCTCAGTGTGGTGGTGCCCGTGGCTCAGACTGCCCGTGCACAGTTATAGGGGTACAAAAAGCGTACCCCTCTTTTTGTACACCGATAACGAGTATACAACTGTGGCTCATCATTCTTTATTTGGTTCTTATGTAATTCTTGAACATATGTACCTATGAATCAAATAATGCATTGGTTGTTTGAACCTGATGGATATGACTAAAGTTGTAGCATGCATTCAAATTCAAATCCGGTACAATTTGGACAAGCAGCAATTAAATAATGATGAAATTACGCTCTCCAGGTTGTTACAGCATGCACGGTTGGTGAAACACAAATGTTTGCGATATGCACCACAATCCGAGACGGTTCACAAAGAGGAAACGTGTGCAAGCATGCACACAGTTGCCGTTTGCAAAGTGTGTGCGATGTCAGACAATATCACAAACGGTGCAGGAAAACTAAATGTTTGTGTTAGTTGCTTTATCATACACGATTCGCAACCATGAACTGTTTCAGATGAAGTATGCATCGTAAACATTGCACCACAGAATAGCATGTGCAATAGTTGTCGTGTATGACGATGCTACGACGGTGCGACGTTTCGTAATCCTGTCCGACGCTCATACGACGATTAGCTAATCTTCTTAATGGTGAACCATTTGTGATGGGCCGCGCATCATAGACGTTCTATAATAGTGAGCCATTTGTGATGGTCCGCGCATCGTAAACATAGCACCACAGAATACCGACGGCGATGGCAATGTGAGCAGAAATGAGTAGGAGTACTGTAGGGGCCCTATCCCCGATGGTTTCTAGGTCGTGTGGGAAGGACCCCCCTATCGCCCACACTCACTTGGCGACAGTTCCAAATGCCGTTGCGGAAAGGGGTTTTAAACCGTTTGTTTAGAACCGACACGCACCAGTGAAGGATGGTATGGCAGCCACCAATGGAGACTTCTATATAAAGGCGTCTGGCCAAGACGAGGGGTCTCACTCGACACTCTTCTCAAGCCCTAGCTTAGCACATCTAACTTGCCAATCACATTTTCGTCCACCCACATTGTAATACTTTCGTCATATAATCCCATATAAGCAAGACGTAGGGATTCTACGTGCAACAGGGGCCTGGACTTGAGTAAAACTTGTGCCTCATGTCCATCTGGTAACATAAGGTAATGCCCCCACTACCATACAAATCTATGTGCGACCACTGTACTATCGCTAGGTACTACAGAAAACACCCTCGACGTGCGCATTCTTTCAACCCATGCAGGAGAACCATGTGTATTCATTTAGATAGATAGAAAGAAGTTTAGATCGTCAAAAATGCCATAACAGATACAACCTTAAAGATGACACACCCCCAAAGTAGCCACAATGTAAGCAATGACATGTGACATAAGGATCGCCGGCTAAACCACCAATGACCTATGACCTAGGTAGAATACTAGCAACCCAAGCTGAGAACAAAGCATGGGACAACAAACCTGTATAAAAGCATTAATCATACACTAAAAGATATCGCAACATCCCAGAGCAATGATGTAACGCCCCGAATCCGATGCTCCAGATGCCTTCTTTTATTTTAGTTATTGTCGTGTGATCATTATGTTTGTGCATTATCATAATTGTTTTGCATATTTCTTTTTCCTATGTTGTTGCCATGTTCATGATGAGTGCCTTGTTGTCTTGCTTCTTGCTTCATGTTCATCTTTTATTATATTACATTGTGCCTCCTTGCCTTTTTATATGCTTCATGATGTGATGTTGCCTTTGTCATTTATGTTGCATTTGCATCATGATCATCGTTGTGGTTTGGATATCTATTGTGTGTATATTTGTGGTGGGCTTGTTATATTTATGAACTCCTTCTCCTCATCTTCTTTGCTGTTCCATCTTGCCCTTCCATCTAAACCATCATCAAGTGCAACACCGCATGATTAGCTTCTTCTTTTCAATTCTCACACATTTATTGTAAGTGGCATTTTCCTGTCCCAGTAAATGTTCACTTATTTTCGGTAAATCTTGCTCCATGCCTTATACCTCTCTGTCAAATTTCATTCATTTTGGAGTTGTTTTGGTTGGGTTCAAAAATGGCTCAAGTTTGAATTAAATTCAAACTTGAATTATTTTTATACCTTTAAAAATGGCCAAAACAATTTATTCAAATACTGCATAAATCCAGGACTGCATATATATCTTTATCCCTGTGAGTTTCCTTCCCAAAACCCCTGGCCTTTTCAATCTTGGAGATGTCTAATTATTTTAGGCAGAATAAAAGAAAGGAAGGAAGGCCTCAATTCCATCCGTAGCCCACCTGGGCCTTTCTTTCCCCGGCCCAGCCGAGCCGAACGGCCACCTGCTCCCTCCCTCACGGCGTCTCCTTCCTCCAGAGTACAGCAGCAGCAGCGCCGTGAGCAGGAGGCTCACGGACGTCGAGGCTAGCGCCTGCCTGCGCCCCTATAAAGCCCCGCAGCGACCCCTAGGGTTTCCTCCTCCCTCCTCCTTCCCTCCTCGCGCCGCCATCTCTCTTCCTCCCCTCTGTTTTCCCTTCTTCTTCAAGATCAGAGAGCACCACCGAGAGCAGAGAATAAACCGTCGATGCCCGTCGTCGTTCTCGCGGCCGGAGGGCCTCAAGCTCGTCTTCGACATGTCGTCCTGCACCCCGTCACCCTCCTCGACCGATCCCCGCAGTTAGTTGGGCGGGAGCCTCCCCAACGCGCCTCCCTGCCGTCGCCGTCGCCATGGCCGGTCGAGCCAAGCCGAGCTCGAGCCCGGTGTCGTCCACGTCGTGGTGGACTTCTTCTTCCTTTGGAGCGACCTCCACGAGCCGGATCGCCAAGTCCAGCGCCCCATCGCGGTCTTCTTCCCCTGCTTCCTCTACGTCACGGATCGAACACCATCTCGCCTTCACGCCATCGGCCACGTCGTCTCCCTCCTCTGCTTCCTCTGCTTCCACTTCCTTCACGGTCAGAATTTCGACAAGGTTCAGAGCTCCCTCCCGTCGTCTCCGGCGTGTATCCGTCGACCTCGTCGTGTCATATGGTGAGCTGGGTAACGCCCCTTCCTCTCCGTTCCTTCCTCTCGATGTTTGATCACCCGCATGCCTCGCCTGATCATCGCCATGCCGCGCGCCCGAGACGAGCTGCTGCTCGACCTCGAGTTCCCTCGCACCCGAGACGCTCGCTCACTGCGCGCCTGCTCCACACACGCACACACCCCCGCACGCGAGTGCACGCGCAAGGGCCTCGCCTTGCCCCGATTGCATCTGTCGACTGCATCCTGTATGCCATGGTTGAGGTACTCGAGCTCCTCACACCCATGCGCCCTTCCTGCATAGCACACACATCATGCGCACATCCCACCGCGGCCACCGCAAGCCTTTTCCGCAGCCCCGCCGGCGCATGGTAGCCGCAGCAGTCGCCGCTGCTTGTTCCTGTCGCCGACGAAAATCAGTCGTCCGCCATGTAGAAGAAAGCCCCGGCCTTCGCCACAGAACAATAGGTTCATCTGCAGCCGATCCCCCTTTGTATCACAATCACCATACTAGCATAGTGGCTAGTGCCCTCGGTTCTCAATCGAGAGGTTGCGGGTTCGAGTCCCAGGCGCCCCAATTTTGCCCTGTTTTTCTTTTCTTTTGCACACGCACACTTGGGCCCGATTCCACTTCTGGCCGCAGCACTCTAATGCTTCGGGCCCATGCTTGTTTTTTTCCTGCCTGTGGATTTAGTTATTTTCCACTGCATGCATAATTACAGGAATGCCATCATTTTGAATTGCTAATAACTAAATATGCATGCATCCAAATTACACAAACTATATATGTAAAATGCTTAGAATTTTGTCTAGTTTCATAATAGGCAACTTTCACCCATGTTTAAAATGCTTAAAATGTTGTTTGACTAAATTTGCTTCTATGCCATGTTAAAAATGATTTAATTCATATATAAATAACCGTAACTCGGATTTTAATAAACTTTATATGTAAATGGGGTGGAAAATGCCTAGTTTCACATGGTGGCCTTACTTTGCATGTTTAGCAACTCTAAAATTGTGTTTAGGGCAGATCAGTACCAAACCTAAAATATGCATATGAGGATTTTTTCCGGACTTGTTGTTTGTTGTTTCGGCCTCATTTAAACTTGCCTAGTTAGGTATTTTTCATTTGCTTCACCCTCTTGCCATGCTAACAACATTTAATCTTGTTGGGTACATAAATGAGAGAGAACTAAATAAGTCAAGTGGTGTTTTCTTCAATATGCAACTCACTTGTATAACGAGCTCCACTTAATTTGTAGGATTGTCTGTGCACCTTTGCCATGCCATGCTTCATTAAACCGGACATGCATCATACTTGATTGTGCATCATACCATGTTCATGTGTTGGTTGTTTACTATGTTGTGTGCTTCTTTCCGGTGTTTGCTTCTTCGGGTTGGTTCCGATCACATCGCGTTTGTGAGGACCCGTTCATCTACGTTCGTTTGTCGTCTTCATGGACTCGTTCTTCTTCCTTGCGGGATTTCAGGCAAGATGATCATACCCTTGAAATCACTTCTATCTTTGCTTGCTAGATGCTCGCTCTTTTTCTATGCCTATGCTGCGATACCTACCACTTGCTTATCATGCCTCCTATATTGTGAACCAAGCCTCTAACCCACCTTGTCCTAGCAAACTGTTGATCGGCTATGTTACCGCTTTGCTCATCCCCTCTTATAGCGTTGTTAGTTGCAGGTGAAGATTGAAGCTTGTTCCTTGTTGGAACATGGAGATGTTGTTCCTTGTTGGAACATGGTTACTTGTTGGGATATCACAATATCTCTTATTTAATTAATGCATCTATATACTTGGTAAAGGGTGGAAGGCTCGGCCTTATGCCTGGCGTTTTGTTCCACTCTTTCCACCCTAGTTTCCGTCATATCGGTGTTATGTGCCTGGATTTTGCGTTCCTTACGCGGTTGGGCTATTATGGGAACCCCTTGACAGTTCGCCTTGGATAAAACTCTTCCAGCAATGCCCAACATTGGTTTTACCATTTGCCACCTAGCCTTTTCTTTTCCCTTGGGAGTCGTGCTCTTGACGGTCATCATTATTTTAACCCCCCTGGGCCAGTGCTCCTCTGAGTGTTGGTCCAAACTGTCAGCCGCCGGTGGCCACCAGGGGCAACTCTGGGCTGGCCTACCTGAAGTTTGGACAATCTGAGTGTGCCCTGAGAACGAGATATGTGCAGCTCCTATCGGGATTTATCGGCACATTCGGGTGGTGTTGCTGGACTTGTTTTACCATTGTCGAAATGTCGTGTAACCGGGATTTCGAGTCTGATCGGGTCTTCCCGCTAGAAGGAATATCCTTCGTTGACCGTGAGAGCTTGTTATGGGCTAAGTTGGGACTCCCCTGCAAGGATTTGAACTTTTGAAAGCCGTGCCCGCAGTTATGGGCAGATGGGAATTTGTTAACGTCCGGTTGTAGGAAACCTGAAGTTGACCTTAATTAAAATACATCAACCGCGTGTGTAACCGTGATGGTCTCTTTCCGGCGGAGTCCGGGAAGTGAACACGGTGTTGGAGTTATGCTTGACGTAGGTTGTCCTAGGATCACTTCTTGATCATAGTTTCTCGATCGTGCTTTGCCTTCTCTTCTCGCTCTCATTTGGGTATGTTAGCACCATATATGCTAGTCGCTTGCTGCAGCTCCACCTCATACCTTTACCTTACCCATAAGCTTAAATAGTCTTGATCGCGAGGGTGCGAGATTGCTGAGTCCCCGTGGCTCACAAATACTTCCAAAACCAGCCTGCAGGTGCCGATAAGACCGTGCAGATGATGCAACCAAGCTCAAGGAGGAGCTCGATGAAGATCTTTTCCTTTGTGTTGTTTCGTTCTAGTTGATCAGTAGTGGAGCCCAGTTGGGGTCGATCGGGGCCTTGTAGCTTTTGGGGTAGTCTTCTTTTATTTTGGTTCCGTAGTCGGACCTTGATTGTATTTGGATGATGTAATGCTTTATTCATGTAATTGTGTGAAGTGGCGATTGTAAGCCAACTATGTATCTCTTTCCCTTATGTATTACATGGGTTATGTGAAGATTACCTCACTTGCGACATTGCTTTCAATGCGGTTATGCCTCTAAGTCGTGCTTCGACACGTGGGAGATATAGCCGCATCGAGGGTGTTACAAGTTGGTATCAGAGCCTTCCCCGACCTTAGGAGCCCCCCTGCTTGATCGAATTAGCTGACGTTGTTGAGTCTAGAAAATTTTTTTGAGTCATTAGGAATTATATATCAGACAGTTTAGGAATTATTTTTACTCCCCAGTCCCTTCATCGCTCTGGTAAGGCATCCTGACGTAGAGTTTTGACTCTTCTCTTCTCAAATTTCACAAATTTTTTAGGATCACGCGGGTATCTTGGAATCGTTCCGATGGATTTGTGACGAGAACATTTTCTTGGTGCCTCCTGTCATTTAGGGGTTGTGGCAGTGTCCTGGGGAGTTTAGCTCCGAGGTGTTGTCTTCACAATTTTATCGTTGCAGTTCTGGAATACCTGAGATTAGTTTCGCCGACATCGAAAATCTCTTTTATGCAGTTGTTGGTGAGATAACCTCGACGCCACCCAGTACTGGGGCGGGAGTTCGGGAGTATTGCCATAACTTGTATAACGGATGCTTTTCGAAGGTTGAGGTAGACGATTTCCGAAGGTTTCTTGGTTATGTGTTGAAGGATGGATACAGCTGGATGTAGGATTTGCTAGTTTTGGGTGAGATATTATGCTTCCCCTGTATCCCCAACACCTGATTGCATAACCGGAAAATTTCGGGAGTTTATAAGTGGGAATTCAAGTAGCTCTTAGGATATCTTTCCGACAGATGTATGATATGAAATTGGGGTTCGACGTCTAGTGGTCTGCCTATTCACGGTTGGTTTTACAGTGGTCTCGTTGTGTCTTAAAGAGTCCTTGGCTATGCCGACTCGGGGACGCTTCGTATGTCATGTGCACTGCCTTGTACATGATGGTGTTGTATGATCCAGCCCGTGTAGGCCCCACCACGAAAACTTCGGACGAAATCTCTATCATATGTTTGTTCCAGCTTATTCTGCAAGCCAATCCTTGTTTTGTTTTGAGTTGTGGTATTCGAGTTGCTTCAATGTCAAATGTTGATTCCATACCTTCCCTAAGCGGTGTTCTCATACTCCGATGTGAATACCAATCCTTCATGATAATCGAGATTGTCATGTCAATCCTTTTTCAACCGGCGTGTTTCTCTTCAAGTGGATCCGATCATTTCAACTTCTGCAAGATCATTGATCAGTTCTTCTCAACGGTGTTCGTTTCATCTGTCTCCAAGTTGCCTTTGTTTTTCCCGCCCACCCACCCTTTTTCCTCAAGGACTCAGATTTCTTTATCAAGTATCCTTTTATTCTTGTGAAGTCTCTCCATTCTTTTTTTCCGTCAATATCCTTATCTGGCGATTCTCATGAAGATTCTAATGGAGCTCCAAGTTCGTCATTCTTCATTCTTTTCTTCTCCGGTGGTTTCAATACAAGCTTTTGGTGTTGATCATATCCTTTCCTCATTTCAGAAGTTTTATCATACCGATGCTCATCATATTCATTCATTTCTCGCTATTCAATTATTCCGGAGTGCTGAAGATATCTCGGAAGGCTCGTCTTTTCCTTCAAGATCCGTTCAAACCTAATCCGAGGTTGTTATCTCTTTCAAGCCATTTTAATTCAACCGGGGCAACCTCTCTCTTAAATCTATTCAACGGTGTTTTCTTTTGAGTGGGCCCTAACCCACAGGTCTTTTTCCAGGATCTTACTTGATTCTTCTCATTTTCCCGGAGCTATCCTCAAATTTCTTTTTGAAGTTTGACGTAAGAATGATTTATCATCAGTCAAATGCCTTTCTCCAAGATCGGTTAAATTCTTTCATCGTTGGCTCAACCTCTTCGCTTTTGATTCATCCCGGAGTGTCTCAATAATTCATGGTGGTGTCTCTCATCGTCATTCTCTGTATTTGAAGACCGAAGAAGATTTTTCTCTCAATCTCGCTTCATTCTTTTCAAGATTTGTGATTCTAGCTTGTTGCCATCCTCTCATAATTGTATTCGATTGTGAGAATTCTTTTCACCCATCCGGTGTAATTCAGGAGTCTTTTCAATTTGATTCTCTAGAGGCCATCATCTCATAATTATTCATTCTCAGCTTTCATCTCTTTTTCTCTAAATCTTACCGGAGCATCGTTCAAATATCCTCTAATCGGCTCGTGAACTCTTCGTTCTCTTGTATCTAAATCCTCTCTAGTATCTTCGTTCATTTCATAATTCTTCCCGGTGTTTCTTTATCTTTACTTTGTTCATAACCAATTCTTACGGTGGTTCGTTCAAGACTTCTCGTCATTCGTTTATCATATCAACTCTTTCGTTCTTTTGAATCCTACCGGTGGATCATTGAAGACCTTTCTCAAGTTTGCACAATATCTCTCTTAATCTTTTCTCCGAGAATAAGTAGCATGCCAAATCCATTGATTGCCATCTATTATATAGGTGAAGGATACGCATAATGTAATTCTTATTCTTGTTTCATCGGGTGAACTCAATTCCCTATTCTGGAGGCTCATCCAAATTCTTGATCTCATTTGTTTATCTTTCTTTTCCGGAGTTCCAAGCTCTCGCAATTGTATCTTCACGGAGATACACCTAAAGCATTGCAGGGTTTCACCTTGTGTTTTCAACTTCCCTTTTCTTCTCGTTATCTTTTTGTTATCAGAGTTCTTCATGGAGGTTCTACATGATGGTTCATCTATGATTTAATTCATTCTCGAAGTGTTCATCGAGATTCTTTTCTAAGAAGCTCAAGCTTTCTTCATATTGTAATTCGGAGTGCAATTCTTTCTTCCGTATCATTGGAGGTGGTATTATGTCATTCTTGATATTTTGAATTCATGTTTCATGATTCACATGTTGTCATGAATGAGATATTTTAAATCCATCAATCTCGTCATTGGAATTGTCTTGGGTTATATTTCACCTAAAGCCTTCCCTAAGGATTGTTGTTATATGGTGCTCATAAATGACCCAAGTTCTTCATCTATCCTCCCGGTGAAATAGCGTTCGCGTCTCCTTGTTCATTCCAATCCAATTCTTTTCCGTGAGTGGCAGGTTGTCACCTCATAATTTGAGATGTATTCCATAAGACCATATCAAGCTTATTCTTTTCGTTGTTGGTTTTCCAACAACTCCGTTATAGCTTTTGTTGTTAGCGTGCTCCCTCGAGATCTTGTTTCCCTTCGTTCATCCCATTCCATTCTACTCTTTTGGTTCCGGAGTCATTGTGATGTTGCTCTTTTCTCTCATCATCTTGGATCGTGTTCTTTTCGTGCCTATCCATTTAACCGGACTGTCGTGCCCTCGGCTCAAGTTCTTTTCATCTTATCAAGCCTAGCATCCCTTCTCAACCGGAGTACTGCTCAACGTTGTTCTTCCTTGTTCCTCTTTGCTAACGGAGTGCTTTCAACTTCATGTATCTCCGTTGTATTCTTTTCTCGAAATGGCTTAACTTTTGCAAGGTTCTTTGGTCTCACTCGTTTGTCAAAGAAGCAACTTAGTTTTACCTCTCCTCTTCCTATTCCTTTTCCCTCCGGTGCCATCCTAGATCTCGGGACGAGATCCTATCGTAGTGGTGGAGTGTTGTAACGCCCCGAATCCGATGCTCCAGATGCCTTCCTTTATTTTAGTTATTGTCATGTGATCATTATGTTTGTGCAATATCATAATTGTTTTGCATATTTGTTTTTCCTATGTTGTTGCCATGTTCATGATGAGTGCCTTGTTGTCTTGCTTCTTGCTTCATGTTCATCTTTTATTATATTACATTGTGCCTCCTTGCCTTTTTATATGCTTCATGATGTGATGTTGCCTTTGTCATTTATGTTGCATTTGCATCATGATCATCATTGTGGTTTGGATATCTATCGTGTGTATATTTGTGGTGGGCTTGTTATATTTATGAACTCCTTCTCCTCATCTTCTTTGTGTTCCATCTTGCCCTTCCATCTAAACCATCATCAAGTGCAACACCGCATGATTAGCTTCTTCTTTTCAATTCTCACACATTTATTGTAAGTGGCATTTTCCTGTCCCAGTCAAATGTTCACTTATTTTCGGTAAATCTTGCTCCATGCCTTATACCTCTCTGTCAAATTTCATTCATTTTGGAGTTGTTTTGGTTGGGTTCAAAAATGGCTCAAGTTTGAATTAAATTCAAACTTGAATTATTTTTATACCTTTAAAAATGGCCAAAACAATTTATTCAAATACTGCATAAATCCAGGACTGCATATATATCTTTATCCCTGTGAGTTTCCTTCCCAAAACCCCTGGCCTTTTCAATCTTGGAGATGTCTAATTATTTTAGGCAGAATAAAAGAAAGGAAGGAAGGCCTCAATTCCATCCGTAGCCCACCTGGGCCTTTCTTTCCCCGGCCCAGCCGAGCCGAACGGCCACCTGCTCCCTCCCTCACGGCGTCTCCTTCCTCCAGAGTACAGCAGCAGCAGCGCCATGAGCAGGAGGCTCACGGACGTCGAGGCTAGCGCCTGCCTGCGCCCCTATAAAGCCCCGCAGCGACCCCTAGGGTTTCCTCCTCCCTCCTCCTTCCCTCCTCGCGCCGCCATCTCTCTTCCTCCCCTTTGTTTTCCCTTCTTCTTCAAGATCAGAGAGCACCACTGAGAGCAGAGAAATAAACCATCGATGCCCGTCGTCGTTCTCGCGGCCGGAGGGCCTCAAGCTCGTCTTCGACATGTCGTCCTGCACCCCGTCACCCTCCTCGACCCATCCCCGCAGTTAGTTGGGCGGGAGCCTCCCCAACGCGCCTCCCTGCCGTCGCCGTCGCCATGGCCGGTCGAGCCAAGCCGAGCTCGAGCCCGGTGTCGTCCATGTCGTGGTGGCCTTCTTCTTCCTTTGGAGCGACCTCCACGTGCCGGATCGCCAAGTCCAGTGCCCCGTCGCGGTCTTCTTCCCCTGCTTCCTCTACGTCACGGATCGAACACCATCTCGCCTTCACGCCATCGGCCACGTCGTCTCCCTCCTCTGCTTCCTCTGCTTCCACTTCCTTCACGGTCAGAATTTCGACAAGGTTCAGAGCTCCCTCCCGTCGTCTCCGGCGTGTATCCGTCGACCTCACCGTGTCATATGGTGAGCTGGGTAACGCCCCTTCCTCTCCGTTCCTTCCTCTCGATGTTTGATCACCCGCATGCTTCGCCTGATCATCACCATGCCGTGTGCCCGAGACGAGCTGCTGCTCGACCTCGAGTTCCCTCGCACCCGAGACGCTCGCTCACTGCGCGCCTGCTCCACACACGCACACACCCCCGCACGCGAGTGCACGCGCAAGGGCCTCGCCTTGCCCCGATTGCATCTGTCGACTGCATCCTGTATGCCATGGTTGAGGTACTCGAGCTCCTCACACCCATGCGCCCTTCCTGCATAGCACACACATCATGCGCACATCCCACCGCGGCCACCGCAAGCCTTTTCCACAGCCCCGCCGGCGCATGGTAGCCGCAGCAGTCGCCGCTGCTTGTTCCTGTCGCCGACGAAAATCAGTCGTCCGCCATGTAGAAGAAAGCCCCGGCCTTCGCCACAGAACAATAGGTTCATCTGCAGCCGATCCCCCTTTGTATCACAATCACCATACTAGCACAGTGGCTAGTGCCCTCGGTTCTCAATCGAGAGGTTGCGGGTTCGAGTCCCAGGCGCCCCAATTTTGCCATGTTTTTCTTTTCTTTTGCACACACGCACACTTGGGCCCGATTCCACTTCTGGCCGCAGCACTCGAATGCTTCGGGCCCATGCTTGTTTTTTTCCTGCCTGTGGATTTAGTTATTTTCCACTGCATGCATAATTACAGGAATGCCATCATTTTGAATTGCTAATAACTAAATATGCATGCATCCAAATTACACAAACTATATATGTAAAATGCTTAGAATTTTGTCTAGTTTCATAATAGGCAACTTTCACCCATGTTTAAAATGCTTAAAATGTTGTTTGACTAAATTTGCTTTTATGCCATGTTAAAAATGATTTAATTCATAACTAAATAACCGTAACTCGGATTTTAATAAACTTTATATGTAAATGGGGTGGAAAAATGCCTAGTTTAACATGGTGGCCTTACTTTGCATGTTTAACAACTCTAAAATTGTGTTTATGGCAGATTAGTACCAAACCTAAAATATGCATATGAGGATTTTTCCGGACTTGTTGTTTGTTGTTCCGGCCTCATTTAAACTTGCCTTGTTAGGTACTTTTCATTTGCTTCACCCTCTTGCCATGCTAACAACATTTAATCTTGTTGGGTACATAAACGAGAGAGAACTAAATAAGTCATGTGGTGTTTTCTTCAATATGCAACTCAGTTGCATAATGAGCTCCACTTAATTTGTAGGATTGTTTGTGCACCTTTGCCATGCCATGCTTCATTAAAACGGACATGCATCATAGTTGATTGTGCATCATACCATGTTCATGTGTTGGTTGTTTACTATGTTGTGTGCTTCTTTTCGGTGTTTGCTTCTTCGGGTTGGTTCTGATCACATCGCCCCAATTTTGCCATGTTTTTCTTTTCTTTTGCACACGCACACTTGGGCCCGATTCCACTTCTGGCCGCAGCACTCGAATGCTTCGGACCCATGCTTGTTTTTTTCCTGCTTGTGGATTTAGTTATTTTCCACTTCATGCATAATTACAGGAATGCCATCATTTTGAATTGCTAATAACTAAATTTGCATGCATCCAAATTACACAAACTATATATGTAAAATGCTTAGAATTTTGTCTAGTTTCATAATAGGCAACTTTCACCCATGTTTAAAATGCTTAAAATGTTGTTTGACTAAATTTGCTTTTATGCCATGTTAAAAATGATTTAATTCATAACTAAATAACCGTAACTCGGATTTTAATAAACTTTATATGTAAATGGGGTGGAAAAATGCCTAGTTTAACATGGTGGCCTTACTTTGCATGTTTAACAACTCTAAAATTGTGTTTATTGTAGATTAGTACCAAACCTAAAATATGCATATGAGGATTTTTCCGGACTTGTTGTTTGTTGTTCCGGCCTCATTTAAACTTGCCTTGTTAGGTACTTTTCATTTGCTTCACCCTCTTGCCATGCTAACAACATTTAATCTTGTTGGGTACATAAACGAGAGAGAACTAAATAAGTCATGTGGTGTTTTCTTCAATATGCAACTCAGTTGCATAATGAGCTCCACTTAATTTGTAGGATTGTTTGTGCACCTTTGCCATGCCATGCTTCATTAAAACGGACATGCATCATAGTTGATTGTGCATCATACCATGTTCATGTGTTGGTTGTTTACTATGTTGTGTGCTTCTTTTCGGTGTTTGCTTCTTCGGGTTGGTTCTGATCACATCGCGTTTGTGAGGACCCGTTCGTCTACGTCCGTTTGTCTTCTTCATGGACTCATTCTTCTTCCTTGCGGGATTTCAGGAAAGATGATCATACCCTCGAAATCACTTCTATCTTTGCTTGCTAGATGCTTGCTCTTTTGCTATGCCTATGCTGCGATACCTACCACTTTCTTATCATGCCTCCTATATTGTGAACCAAGCCTCTAACCCACCTTGTCCTAGCAAACCGTTGATCGGCTATGTTACCGCTTTGCTCATCCCCTCCTATAGCATTGTTAGTTGCAGGTGAAGATTGAAGCTTGTTCCTTGTTGGAACATGGAGATGTTGTTCCTTGTTGGAACATGGTTACTTGTTGGGATATCACAATATCTCTTATTTAATTAGTGCATCTATATACTTGGTAAAGGGTGGAAGGCTCGGCCTTATGCCTGGTGTTTTGTTCCACTCTTGCCACCCTAATTTCCGTCATATCGGTGTTATGTTCCCGGATTTTGCGTTCCTTACGCGGTTGGGCTATTATGGGAACCCCTTGACAGTTCGCCTTGGATAAAACTCTTCCAGCAATGCCCAACATTGGTTTTACCATTCGCCACCTAGCCTTTTCTTTTACCTTGGGAGTCGCGCTCCTGAGGGTCATTATTATTTTATCCCCCCTGGGCCAGTGCTCCACTGAGTGTTGGTCCAAACTGTCAGCCGCCGGTGGCCACCAGGGGCAACTCTGGGCTGGCCTACCGGAAGTTTGGACAATCTGAGTGTGCCCTGAGAACGAGATATGTGCAGCTCCTATCGGGATTTGTCGGCACATTCGGGCGGTGTTGCTGGACTTGTTTTACCATTGTCGAAATGTCTTGTAACTGGGATTCCGAGTCTGATCGGGTCTTCCAGGTAGAAGGAATATCCTTCGTTGACTGTGAGAGCTTGTTTTGGGCTAAGTTGGGACTCCCCTGCAGGGATTTGAACTTTCGAAAGTCGTGCCCGTGGTTATGGGCAGATGGGAATTTGTTAACGTCCAGTTGTAGAAAACCTGAAGTTGACCTTAATTAAAATACATCAACCGCGTGTGTAACCGTGATGGTCTCTTTCCGGTGGAGTCCGGGAAGTGAACATGGTGTTGGAGTTATGCTTGACGTAGGTTGTCCTAGGATCACTTCTTGATCATAGTTTCTCGATCGTGCTTTGCCTTCTCTTCTCGCTCTCATTTGCGTATGTTAGCCACCATATATGCTAGTCGCTTGCTGCAGCTCCACCTCATACCTTTACCTTACCCATAAGCTTAAAGAGTCTTGATCGCGAGGGTGCGAGATTGCTGAGTCCCCGTGGCTCACAAATACTTCCAAAACCAGCTTGCATGTGCCGATGTGATCGTGCAGATGACGCAACCAAGCTCAAGGAGGAGCTCGATGAAGATCTTTTCCTTTGTGTTGTTTCGTTCTAGTTGATCAGTAGTGGAGCCTAGTTGGGGTCGATCGGGGGCCTTGTCACATTTGGGGTTCTTCTTTTATTTTGGTTCCGTAGTCGGACCTTGATTGTATTTGGATGATGTAATGCTTTATTCATGTAATTGTGTGAAGTGGCGATTGTAAGCCAACTATGTATCTCTTTCCCTTATGTATTACATGGGTTGTGTGAAGATTACCTCATTTGCGACATTGCTTTCAATGCGGTTATGCCTCTAAGTCGTGCTTCGACACGTGGGAGATATAGCCGCATCGAGGGCGTTACAAATGACCATGATCACGATAGTAGAAGGACAAGTCCATCACTTGCACAAGAACGAGTGCTAGGTTTAAGATGGCTACAACAATGTCGTGCGGCGCGACTAGCATGCTATTATATCATGGTCGTGGCCCTGCAAACAACAAGAGAAAAAATATATGTTCTCATGCTAGCAAGTTAGAAATGGGATGGAAGTTTGCCGACAAAGACGACAAAATGACTAAAAGGGGAGAAGGCAACGGGCAGCCAAAGAGCTACATCCGGCAACAAGAGCATTGGATTTGAAGGAAAAGCATCATATCAAACGGAGGAAGATGAAGTTGGGGTCGATGACTCAAGATCCAGTTTGAGCCAATACATCGGGGAAGAGGAGAATCACGTAGATTGAGAGGGGGTGGGGGTTGGCTTTGCACCGTGTCATTTTTTGCAGGAACAAAACTTATATTACTCATCAAAGATTGATACAATCAAAGGCACATAATTGTGCAACACCTGGGGATCCTGCACCTAGCCATATGGCGGCACGACTATGTAATCTACCAAAATTTGCCAAAAATGGCTCACCTTGTTCTGACTATGTCGTACATGAGTAATATGAGTCTTCCTCTCTAAAAGCTTCTGTTTAATCTCTTGGACCAAGAAAACAAATCTTGATCTATCTTGCTTCTCACTTGTCACCATACAAATGGCCTCCAAACAATCAGTTTCAACTTGAAAGGGTAGATTGCTCCATTGCATAGATAGTGTGATTCCTTCCGACGGTGCACAAAGTTCAGTTTCTAATGCATCTGTGCATGTTAGTAGGTGACGGCATGCAGCGAGCACTATATTGCCTGTAGTATCTCAAAGAATCACACCCGTGGACGAAGAACCATCAGATGCAAGAAAAGATCCGTTACTGTTCAATTTAACAAAACCTTGCATCATCGGTTTCCACTTCAATTCACTTGGTTCTACTAGCTTAGCCCACGCCGCGCCCCTCGATCAGTCGCGATTATGTAGACTGTGGTCAAAGCAATAGATTAATAAGTAGTCATTCTCTATCAATTAAAGCAAGGAATAACTATACGTATGAAAGTTAAAGATGACAAAGAAGTAGATTTTTTATAACCATGCATATGACTGGACACAAACAGAACAATTAACATTAGCACACCTCTAACAAGAACTACATATTGAAACCATATACAGCTCACCCTGCATAGTGAGCTGTACATGCAGATACAAACACTGTGATAATAAGTCGCAAGCAGTTTTCACTAGATTAGATCATCCTAGTATAACCTCCTGCAGGATTAGTGCCTGTAATAAAGTGGTAGAGAGCAGAAAATCCTTGGACATGCCCGATATGTGGATATGCTCCTGTGTATGTGATGATTGGATCCTCGCTATGTGGATGTTGATGATACATATGAAGTGGCAACACATTAGAGAAATTGTTGCATATCTTTGCTAAAATCATTGTTTGTGATTCTCTTTTGCCGTAAATATCTGTTCCTTTGTGACTTCAAGGGCATAGTAGTTATGGTCATTGGTAGAAATGTTGTAATCTACACAGATACATTCCAAAGCCACTGGAGCAACTTTCTGTTTGGCTTCATCTTCTGTGTCAGCTAGTTTTCATTCAAAAGTCATTGAAGATTCTCTGTGGCTGTATTTTTCACGTGGAAGGTCTATCAGTATAGATGCTTGCACCATGCCCCCATGAACATTCCAGTGAGTATAGCCTTGTATTTGTAAGCGAATTGCCAAACTTAATGTTTCAAGAATTGGACGCCTTGAAACATATACTATTAGGTTCTCCCACTGCATATAAAAATATTAGATATAATATATTGGATAAGCATGGAGGTTTACTGAACTGCTTGCATTGCCGCGATTGAAATGGGGCTGATCTTCTAAGCAACTTAGTGCTGGGTGCTTCCCCTTCTTCTTAACTTGCGTTCTCGTAGAGGATGCTCCCTTGAAACAGTAAGCTTCGTCCATTGTACTGTGTTTAACTGTGCGTGAACTGTGACTTTCCTTGGTAGTGTATGAACGGTTATATAGTGGGTACAAAAGTGGATGAGTCATCATTGTAGATCTTTCAGCTCGCCAAATGACACACATTTTCTGTACAGTATTTCTTCGAGCGACATGCTCGGTTCCACGTGGAATTAAGAAGAAACATGGGAGGCTACCGGCCATGTTGTGTATAGAGGCCAGACGTGTCAGCAGCCCACTGTCACCCCTTGCCACTACTGAAGATCGAAGCACAGGGGCTGGTGTCGACAACGGCATGATGGCTACAGTGCCGGAAACATGGCCCAAGTCGACCAGGCCCAGGAAGATTCCCCAGTGGTTTGCTAGCCCAAACTTGGCCCGTTAACTCGGGTGTAATAGTACTTATAGATGTTACTCGCTTTCTCTTCTCCCTGGCGATGGACCAGGTGGCTACAGCCAATGTATCGATAGAGAAGTGTGGGTGGTTGGGTGGATAGCTTCTGAAATTCAAACCCCTAGCTCCTTTTCCCCAATTTCGCCTAGCTAGTGTGAGCCAGATCCGAGATCCTCACAGTTGGTAATCAGAGCCTTTCGTCCTGGATCTTCCCCTGCATCACCACTACACCAGATTCGGTAACTGCCGACAACGCCAAGCCATGGAGGAGCTGAGCGACGAGAGCCGCACCGTGTTCGATCTACTTCGTCACGAAATCTCCGTCGATTTGGACCAGAAGCTCAAGGCGCAAGGCGAATCTCTGCTCAAGTCCAATAACAAGATGTTGGCGGCTAACAACTCGGCGCTCGACAGTCTTATGTTGGCACGAGCCGATGCCATCCGTGACGAGATAGCCCTTGACCTTGAGTAGGTGAGAGCCGACGTCAACAAGCTCGAGCCCACAGATCCGTGGCTCAAACTGGACGGGAGCTTGTTGTCCCGCAACGGCAGCCAGATTCGAGGGAGCGCCGCGAGCGACGACTTGGCGTTTGAAGGTGACCACCGCGGCAAGGCACACAACATCTATGTGCCTTCTTCGGCAAGAGGTGCGCGTGATTCAATTCATTCGCCCAATTTTTTTGCACATCGCGAGTTCTCTGTTTCGGATGCTGCTAAGTCATCCTCTATTTCTATGCATATGGAAATGCCTCGATTCGACGGCACCAATCCGCGACTCTGGCAGAACCGCTGTGAAGATCAGTTCAGGTTACGGAGTGTGCCTGCGCATAGGTGGAATTCCTTGGCTACTGCCCAATTTGAAGGCGCTGCAACACGTTGGCTGGAGTCTGTGCAATGTCGGATGCCAAACTGCAGCTGGTCTGAATTCTGTTCGGCACTCCAAAGCAGGTTCGGCCGTAATAAGCACCAAACTCTTCTACGCAAGTTGTTTCGCAATACCCAAACAAGTACAGTGGAGGATTACGTAGAGCGTTTTGCAGAGTTGTATGACCAGTTGACTGCTTATGAGGATTCACCAAATGCTCTGCACTACACCACCAGATTCCTCGATGGTCTGAAACTGGGTGTTAGAATTGCTGTAGCACTATAGAAACCCAAAGATCTGGATGCGGCTTATGAGCTTGCTTTGTTACATGAAGAGTTAGGAGAAGAGATCACACCGATCAACAGTTACTCAGCTAAGCATGCATCGTCAGTTGCTTCTGCTGTTAATTCTCCCAAGGTTAAATCTATGGAGGAATGAAAGGGGACTGAAAGTATCAAACCTCACTATACTGAAGACAAGTGGTCAGCTCTGCGAGAGTATAGGAGATCTAAGGGCCTTTGTTTTGTCTGTGGAGAAAGGTGGTCTAGGGATCATGTTTGCAAGTCCACTTTGCAGTTGCATTTTGTTCAAGAGATGATCGAACAACTACATGCCAGTTCTACCGAGGACTTTGAAACGTCTAACATGAACATCCATCCTCAACTTCATCTTCAATACATTCCATCAGACTTTCTATTGCTGCTATGGGCAGAGAACCTGAGGCCCCTGTTTTGCAATTAAAGGTGACTATACAAGGACATGAATTGAACTTCCTGGTGGACTCAGGTAGTACACATTCATTCCTGGACAGTAAATTTGTGACTCTGTGAAGGGTTACTTCCATTGCACCAGTCAGTGTAACAGTGGCAGGTGGAACTGTTATAACTTATCAAGACAGCATTAGTGACTGTAGCTGGACCAGTAACGGGGGTACAATTTACATCTAACCTCAGACTTCTGCCCCTCAACACTTATGATGGGATCCTCGGGCTAGATTGGTTAGCTCAGCACAGCCCCATGAAAATTGACTGGGTAGAGCAATGGATGTCCTTCAGTTATAATGGGAGAGTGGTTACCTTGCAAGGAATTCATGCAACTGAATACACTTATGCCTGTGTCTCTATCTCAACTATTCAGCACTCAGAGGCTATTCCAGTTCCTGTAGAAATGCAACAACTTTTTGATGAATTTGCAGATGTGTTTGCAGCTCCTACAGGATTACCACCTAGGAGGCAGAGTGATCACCATATCCCTTTAATTCCAGGAGCAAGGCCTGTCACTTCACGACCATACAGAATTGTTCCTCGGTTAAAGGATGAACTTGAGAAGCAAATCAATGAACTACTTGAAGCTGGTCTGATAAGAGTCAGCAAGAGTCCATTTTCTTCACCAATTTTGCTTGTTAAAAGAAGGAGGAGGATGGAGGTTGGTAGTGGATTATAGAATGTTAAATGCCATCACTGTCACTGGCAAGTTCCCAGTCCCTATGATCGATGAATTACTGGATGAGCTGTCTGGTGCTGCTTGGTTTACCAAACTTGATTTGAGAGCTGGCTACCATCAAATTAGACTAGCACCTGGTGAAGAATACAAAACTGCATTCTCTACTCACATTGGCCACTATGTGTTTACTGTGTTGGCCTTTGGATTGAGTGGAGGTCCTGGCACCTTCCAGGGTTCTCTGAACACCACCTTGAAACCTGTCAACAGAAAGAACACACTCTGTTTCTTTGATGACATCCTAATCTTCAGTAAAACCTACCAGGAGCACCTTGCTCATGTTAGAGCAGTGATAGCTTTGCTTAGAGCTGATAGGTGGAAAGTTAAGCTATCTAAGTGTGCCTTTGCTCAGCAACAAATTGACTATTTGGGCCATACTATCAGTGTTGCAGGCGTGTCAACTGACTCTTCAAAGATTTCTACTGTCCAGAACTGGCCTACTCCTACCAATGTCAAAGAAGTGAGAGGGTTTTTGGGTCTAAGTGGATACTACAGGAAATTTATCCAGCATTATGGAATCATTAGTAAACCATTAACTGGGATACTTAAGAAGGGGGTGCCAATTGTGTGGTCCCTATTACTGAAGAAGATTTTTCTATTCTGAAGAGGAAGTTAATTGAGGCACCTGTTTTAGCCCTTCCTCGGTTTGATAAAACTTTTGTCATTGAAACTGATGCTTGTGAAAAGGGAATTGGAGCAGTGTTGATGCAGGAAGGTCATCCCCTGGCTTATGTCAGTAAGGCTCTGGGGCCCAAGAACAGGGGCTTGTCAGTCTATGAGAACGAATACATGGCTATTTTGTTAGCAGTAGAGCAGTGGAGACCCTATCTACAGATGCAACATTTTGTCATCAAAACTAATCAGAAAAGTTTGATCCATTTACAGAGTCAGAAATAGCATACTGTTTGGTAACATAAGGCACTCACCAAGTTAATGGGGCTGGATTCTCAAATTGTGTATAAAAAAGGGATTGAGAATTCAGCAGCTGATGCCTTGTCTAGAAGACCACCAGATCATCAAATATTCTCAATTTCTAAAGTGCAACATGTCTGGATGACTGAAGTTATTGATAGCTACAGTGCTGACAAAACTGCTACTGAACTTCTGCAACAGTTAGCTCTTGATCCTTCTGCCAAACCCAATCACCAGTTAACCCAAGGGATAATCAGGTACAAAGGGGCTATATGGATAGGTAATAAACAAGAGTTACATGACAAAATCTTTGCTGCATTCCATGACAGTCCAGTAGGTGGCCATTCAGGATTTCCTGTCGCATATCACAGAATACATTCCCTTTTTAGGTGGTCAGGAATGAAAAATTTCATCAAGGAAAAAGTGCAGTCCTGCCTCATTTGTCAACAAGCTAAACCAGAAAGATTCAACTATCCAGGATTATTATCACCTCTGCCAGTTCCTAAGAAGGCTTGGGAATATCTCACTATGGATTTTATATCTGGATTGCCAGTATCAGGTCAATTTGACTGTATTTTCCTGGTAATTGATAAGTTCACTAAATATGGCCATTTCATTCCATTAAAACATCCCTTTACTGCTATTAGGGTTGCTGAAGTATTTTTGGATAATGTGTACAAACTACATGGAATGCCAGAGTATATAGTGTCTGACAGAGATCATGTTTTCACTAGTACCTTTTGGTAGACTTTGGTAAAAAGAACTGGCACTCAACTCAACATAAGTACTGCTTATCATCCTGCTACTGATGGGCAAATCGAGAGAGTAAATCAGCAGGTTCAGTGTTATCACAGAAGTTTCATCAGTGCACACCCCAAACAGTGGAGCAAGTGGCTTTCAATGTGTGAATTCTGGTACAACACCAATTGGCACCCTGCAGTGGGCAAGACTCCCTTTGAGATCTTATATGGGCACTCTCCCAGATATTTTGGAATTTCTGCTAGTGATAATGTTGCTGCTCCTGATATACAACAGTGGCTTCTGGAGAGATAAACTGTTTTGGATTCTATTACTCAGCATTTACACCGAGCTCAGCAGAGAATGAAACTTAGGCAGATAAACACAGAACCGAACATGTTTTTGAAGTTGGCGACATGGTCATCCTCAAACTTCAGCCCTATGTTAAATCGTCAGTAGTGCGTCGAGCCAACCATAAACTCCCCTTCAAGTTTTTTGGGCCCAACAAGATCATTGACAAAATCGGTGAAGTGGCTTACAATTGGACCTGCCTCCTACCAGCAAGATTCACCCAGTCTTCCACGTCTCACGGCTTAAAAAGGTGATTCCTCTTACATCCTCGGTATGCCCAAATTGCCTTCCCAGTTTTCTGATCTGCAGGTGCAAGTCTCAGTTCTTCAGTCTCGGGTCCATCAAGTTTCCAAAAAATAGTGGCGCAGGGCTGATATTGTGGAGCAATTCTTTTCCGGATGAAGCAATGTGGGAAGATCTAGAATCCTTGCGCCAGCAGTTTCCTCGGGCCGTGGCTTGGGGGTAAACCGCTACTCAACAAGGGGGATGTCAGCAGCCCACTGTCACCCCTTGCCACTACTGAAGATCGAAGCACAGGGGCTGGTGTCGATAATGGCATGATGGTTACAGTGCCGGAAATTCAGCCCAAGTCGACCAGGGCCAGGTAGATTCCCCAGTGGCTTGCTAGCCCAAACTGGGCCTGTTAACTCGGGTGTAATAGTACTTATAGCCGTTACTCTCTTTCTCTTTTCCCTGGTGATGTACCAGGCAGCTACGGCCGATGTATCGATACAGAAGTGCACGTGGTTGCGTGGATAGCTTCTGAAATTTAAACCCCTAGCTCGTTTTCCCCAATTTCGCCTAGCTAGTGTGAGCCAGATCCGAGATCCTCACAAGATGGTTCAGGTAATCAAGTCGTAGCTCTGCTTCTTCAAAGTAGTGTATCTCTCTGAGCAAGAGAGTGAGGAGATTGGGTACTGGATTGCAGAAAAACTAAGCGGTGTCGTCCTATGACTCGTTTTCTTTTTTGATTGATGCCATGCATGCATGCAATGGTAATGATTACAACGACATGACTACGTAGCATGTAATCTGTTTGTAGGATTACGTGCATGTTTCTAATATTTGGTTTACAAAAGCATTTAATCTCTTTATTGTAACTACGTGCATGCGTATTTTTTATTTTCTAATTTCTTCCAAGAACTTAATATCTTTAAACTTACTTTACTCTCTGTGTGTGTGTGTAAAACATCTTGTGCACTTTTTTTAACACAATCTTGTGCACTCCAAGAAACAAATATGTGCAGTTATGAAAGGAAATATATTCCTGCCATTTAGGAAAGGTAAACATACATTGACACTGAAAAGGGAAATAAAATGATAAGTTTGGGAGGTTTTCCTTCCATACGATAAACAACTGAAAGTGCAACTATCCCTGGGTGGTTTTAGTAATTCCTAACAACGTATAACCCATTGAGCTAATTCTATTTCAAGATAAATATTTCAGGAAAGCTCAATGTTTGGCATGGCATGGATCAAAAAGTGGACCCCTAAAAATACTAAGAACACGTGTTGGCTCAAGCTCAAGACTCTACATTTTACTTTTAGTGATCGAAGATCACATTGAGTCCATAGGAAAAGCCAATACTATTAAAAGGGGATGAGGTGTTGCTTAATGAGTTACTTGCTCAAAATGCTTAGTGATATGCTCCAAAACCCTCAACTACTTTCTCATATCCACATATGTCCCAAACCAAAAGTCAAACTCGGCCCCACCGAAATTTCCTACCCGGCGCCACCGAGTTCACTTGACATAGCCACTGCCACAAACCCTAGTCAAATCGGTATCACCGAGATGCGATTGCAACCTCTCTGTTTCCCTTCGTAACATTTCGGTCCAACCGAGATGAGTGATCGGTCCCACCGAGATTGCAATGCAAACTCTCTGTTTCCCCTTCGTAACATTTTGGTCCAACCGAGATGAGCGAATCGGTCCCACTGAGTTTGCCTGACCAACTCTCTGTTTGCCTATTACCAAAATCGGTCCCACCGAGTTTGTCTAATAGGTCTCACCGAGATTATGTTATGCCCTAACCCTAATGGAATCGGTCCTACCGAGTTGACATGTCGGACCCACCAAAAATCCTAACGTTCACATTTTGAACTAAATCGGTCTGACCAGTTCCATGATTCGGTCCGACCGAGTTTGGTGATTTGTGTGTAACAGTTAGATTTTGTGTGGAGGCTATATATACCCCTCCACCCAATCTTCATTAATGGAGAGAGCCATCAGAACATGCCTACACTTCCAACGTATATTTTCTGAGAGAGAACCACCTACACTTGTGTTGAGGTCAAGATATTCCATTCCAACCACATAAATCTTGACCTCTAGCCTTCCCCAAGTTGCTTTCCACTCAAACCCTCTTTCCACCAAATCCAATCCTATGAGAGAGAGCTGAGTGTTGGGAGACTATCATTTGAAGCAAAAGAGCAAGGAGTTCATCATCAACACACCATCTATTACCTTTTGGAGAGTGATGTCTCCTAGATTGGTTAGGTATCACTTGGGTGCCTCCGTCAAGATTGTGGAGTTGAACCAAGGAGTTTGTATGGGCAAGGAGATCGCCTACTTCGTGAAGATCAACCCTAGTGAGGCAAGTCCTTCGTGGGCGATGGCCATGGTGGGATAGACAAGGTTGCTTCTTCATGGACCCTTCATGGGTGGAGCCCTCCGTGGACTCGCGCAACTGTTACCCTTCGTGGGTTGAAGTCTCCATCAACGTGGATGTACGATAGCACCACCTATCGGAACCACGCCAAAAATCTCCGTGTCTACATAGCGTTTGCTCCCTCCAAACTCCTCCCTTTACCTTCATATGCAATTGTTTTACATTCCGCTGCTATACTCTTAGAATTGTGCTAAGTTGTTAAAATCTGCCAAGACTTAAAATTGGGAAAATGCTAGATTTTTATTTGGTCAAGTAGTCTAATCACCCCCTCTAGCCATACTTTTGATCCTACAAGTGGTATCAGAGCTTTGGTCTCCATTTGCTTTGATTCCATAGCTTTTGGTGATCATAGCCTTGGTTTCACAACCTAGTAGAGTATGGCGTCTAGCGAGGGAAATTACCACCGTAGAGGTCCTTACTTTGATGGTACCAATTTTGCTAGTTGGAAGCATAAGATGAAAATGCATATTCTTGGACATAACCCCACCGTTTGGGCTATTGTGTGTATTGGCTTGCAAGGTGAATTCTTTGATGGGAGAGAACCGAACCATGAAGCTACCGCGGAAGAGTTGAAGATGCTGCAATACAATGCTCAAGCTTGTGATATTCTCTTCAACGGATTGTGCCCCTGAAGAATTCAACAAAATCAGCCGTCTTGAGAATGCAAAGGAAATTTGGGATACTTTGATGGATATGCACAAAGGTACCAACTTCGTCAAGGAATCAAAATTGGATGTGCTTCAAAGTCAACTTGACAAGTTCAAAATGAAGGATGGTGAAGGTGTTGCTGAAATGTACTCTAGGATTGCTCTCATCACAAATGAGATTGTCGGCTTAGGAAGTGAAGAGATGACCGACAAATTCATCATCAAGAAGATCCTAAGAGCCTTGGATGGAAAATATGATACCGTGTGCACATTGATCCAAATGGTGCCCAATTACCAAGATCTCAAGCCAACGGAAGTCATTGGAAGAATGGTTGCTCATGAGATGTCACTCAAGGATAAGGAAGAGCTCCAAAACAAGTCAAGTGGTGCTTACAAAGCCTCATGTGATGCTCCCCACATCATCAAGTGAGAAACAAACCTTCAATGAAGAATTGAGCTTAATGTTGAAGAATTTCAACAAGTTCTACAAGAGTAGAAGCAAGGAAAGAAGTTCCAAGTCAAGGTCCTACAATGATAAAAAATCTTCAAGTCATGAACGTAATTGCTACAATTGTGGAAGACCCGGACTCTACTCAAATGAGTGTACAACTTCCTACAAAAGAAGAGAAGATTCTCCCAAAAGAAGAAGTAGAAGAGAAGAATCACCACCAAGAGAGAGAAGGAGTAGAGATGACCGTTATGAATGAAGAACATCACAGAGAAGCAAGGATTCGGAAATGAGGGACAAGTCATCAAGGAGCTACACAAAACAAAGACATCACACTCATGTTGGTGAATGGGTATCTGGCTCCGACTCCGACTCCGACAATCCCTCCGAGAGAAGTTATCACTCCGACTCTGAATATACTCAAGATGAAGGTGTTGCCGGTCTAGCACTTGTGTCAACCAACTCCTACGACATATTTGAGTCACCAAATGAAGGAACTGGAAGATGCTTCATGGCTAAAGGCCCAAAGGTATCACACCCCGAGTATGTTGATTTCAATAGTGATGAAGATGATTTGCTAGGTGATGATGATTTACTTGTTGACAACTCTAGTTATGAAAACTATGATTAAATTGCTATTAATCATGCTAATCAAGATAAAACGAATGACAATGATAAGAAGGAGATTGAGCGTCTAACTAAAGAACTAAGCACTCTTAAGTTAGCTCATGAAACTACCTTGGAATATCATCGAGAACTTTTAAAGACTCATGAAAAGCTACGCCTTGAAAAGCTCAACCTTGAGCAAGAGCATGAGTTCTTAAAGGCAATCAATGATGATCTTCGCAAGAAAAGTTCTTCTTACATAGCCAAGCATTTACTCTTGTATACTTACATGCCTCAAGTTAAATCTAGCAACAAGAGTAAGAAAGATTATTCTTCTAGTAGAAAAAATAATCATGCTAAATCCAATGATGTTGCTTCTAGTAGTTCTCTTGATTCCACTAATGATTCTCTTAGCAAAGTTACACTTGAGCAAGAAAATAGCTTATTGAAGGGAATTATAGAGAAAGGTTTTTACAAGAGTCTTGCCGGAAGTAACAATTTGAGGAGATTGTACGCAAGCAAGGAAGACACCGGAAGAATCAAGGTGTTAGTTTTGAACGAAAGTTCAATGCCAATGGAGTTGAGTGGGAATAAGATCAATACCCCAAGACGAAGTTTGTTCCTCAACAAGAGAAGTATGATCCTACTTCCTTCCAAGGAACACAAGCTCAAGATGATCTTCCACCACAAGACCACAAGCTAAAGGGCAAGGACAAGCTTCAAGAGGATATTGATGCATTTGAAGAAGCCCCGAAGGCATTGGTCAAGTGGGTTACCAAGACTACATCAAGTTCTACTTCATCAAGTATGACTACAACTCCAAGGATTCCCATCAAGATGGTGTGGATCCCGAAGAAGAAGAACTAGAGATTTCTTGAGGGTGACTCCGCCAACAAATTTCACTGGTATCATTTTGGCAAGGATAAGTGCAAACAACTTCCATATCCTACACTAGTTCAAGGAGTCACAAACCCTCTTGTTGGTAAGACAAGGGACAACGTAACCTAATGCATTCATGGACATCATCTCATATGAATATCACTCTATGTCTATGGATATCCTTATTTATTCCTTGTGGGACTAACCCGTTTAGGTATTGAAAGTGCAACTCACTCCAAAGGATTGCTCAGAATGATCTACATCAATTTTGAGCACCTACATCTTCAACACCTACATGAAGTCATCATCGACAAAACCCAAGGTTAGTTTATCCCTCCTAGGGGGGATATCACATCTAGGGGGAGCTTTACTCTAATCAATTGAGCTAAAGCAACTCTAACGATGTGAACACAACAATGCATTATGTAAAAGTGGTAACCCCACTCGTGCTTAAACGATGAGTATGACCTACGATCAAATGTTCTCATTTGACTCCCCGGTCAATATACTCATATATAGATGACCTAGTCTTCGCCAAATTGCTTGATAGATGCTAGAGTGATTGTGCATGATTTGCCACATATTTCATTTGCCATCTTATTGTGCGAGCATGTTGGTTGCATATTTTACTCCGAGGACATCCATTTGTTGCCTTGATTGTTTGGCTTTTTCTCTTTTGCCAAATGGATGGATAAGAATGCCTAAGGACTTCCTCTAGCTATCTATGCTTTTCTCGTCTCAAACTCTATTCATGCTACATCACAAAGTTTGATCAATTCAGATTCGAACCACTCTATGTGAGGATCACTCGAAGTCCCTAATTCATCATAGACTTAAACTTCCAAAACCTCTCTGTGCATTTCGGTATGACCGAGTCATCCATTTCGGTCACACAGAGATCACTAAGTTGATCTAGGTATTCAATCTCGATGCAACCAATTTGAATTTTCGGTCACACCGAGTTGTAGTAACCGCTTGCGATTCTGCATCTAGGTGCCATCAAGTTGTTCCACTCGGTCACACCGACAGGGCCGGGATATATATACTCACGGGTTAAATTTTGGAAATTTCCCCAAAATTCTTCACCTCGCGCGTGTGTCCTGATCTGCCTCCTCGGGTCTCCGAATCGTCTCCTCGTCGCCAGCGACCTCCCGCCGCTGGTCTCAGTCGCCGTCAATGGAAATCTGCTCCGCCGTTGTCGCCATAGTGAACCCCTGCCGAACTAGGGTGTGGGTTCGACCTTTGTGCTATTCTTTTACCTCTGATTCATAGCACATTGTTTTACCATGATCCTTACCATGTATGCAAACACTCTATCCACTGAAAACATCCTTTAGGTTAGACTTGATTTGAAAATTTAGGGTTAGGTCTTCGTCGAACTCATCTCGGACCGACCGAGTTGTAGAAATCGGTCTCACCGGTTTGGCTTAGGCCATAGCACTTGCAATTTTCGGTCTGACCAAAAAATGCAAATCGGTGTGATCGAGTTCAATTCTCTGTGAAACCCTAGCAGTCTCGGTGCCACCGAACTGTGACTCAGTCTGACCGAGTTCACTAGTTTAGGTTCCAAAAGCTGCTTCGGTATCACCGAGCTTACAAATCGGTAGCTCCAAAATGCTTTCTGTGGAGAACTAAAACTAATTTTTAAGTCATCTGTTTTGCAAAAACTCTGCACTTTGTGATGCCCATCCACTCTATCTCAACTACATCTATTCACAGGGTCTGCTGTCAGTGAGTTTGCAGAGATGTCTGATCAGAGTGACAGTCTGAACAAGTCTGAGGAACATGTGTAGCTCAGTGAGGGTTCAGACCCCTCGAGCACTTCTGATGATGGCAGCAGGAGCACTCCCAGCAACTTGCCAAAGGCAGCCACCAGATCTAGGAAGAAGAGAACCACAGAATCTGAGGATAAGGATTATGTTGCCACTGAGGAGGAAGTAAGCTCCAAGAAGAAGGTGCTAAAAAGGAGTATGGCATAGCTGCTACTGTTAAGCCAGGAATGAATAAAAAGGCTCCAGCAAAGAGAATTCCTATGTCTAAGGCCAGAGCCTCTACTGAAGAAACAATGGAGTTCACTCTTGAACCCAAAGAAGATGGAGAGGGAAAGAAGAGAAAGGAAAGAGTCAAGAAGACCATTGCTAGAGTCATTGGCAAGCCCTCCATGATGAAAGATCCCTCTGAAGATGAAGAAGAAGAAGAGGATGCTCCAGCACCCAAAGTTCAGAAGCTTATGGGAGATGCTATAAGGTCATGGGCTGCAACATCAAAGCCCAAAGCTACCCCCAAACCTCAAGCTAAGAAGCCTCCTAAGCCTAAGAGGAACACCAGAAGTATACCCGCTGAAGAAAAGAACAAGGCCCCAGAGCCTGAAGCTGAAGAAGAAGATGATGAGTCTCTTGTTTTGAGAAAATTGAAGCCCAAGATTTCAAACCACAATGATACTCATCTAGTAGCTGAAGACATGCACATCAGAAAAGACGTTGGACTGAGATTGTGGAGAAAGTCTGGTCCTTATGCTATGAGGAGAAGGACTGCAGTTGACTATAGGTTTCACACAAAGGAATAGCAAGACTTTTATGAAACTATCCTGCTTGATAAGAAGCCCATTGTGAGTGACATGAGATGGGTTGATTGGGAATTCATCTAGGAGAATGAAGATCACTTCCCAGGAGATTATGACAGCTTCAAAGCATGTGGAGTAGATGAGTTTGTTGGACAGAAGCTCACAAAATGGAATAATGAGCTAATCATGTAGTTTTACTCCACTGCTCACTTTTACCCAGATGGGAAGATCATTTGGATGTCAGAAGGTACTAGGTACCAATCCACAGTTGAGGAATGGGCAAAATTGATAAATGCCCCAGCAGAACATGAAGATGACTTGGATGTGTATGCCACGAAGAAGAAGGACCACGACACTATGGCTAACATGTACAAGGAGATCCCAGCTGATAAAGCTTTGGAGACTCACAAGTTTTGATCTGTACATTTCTTGTGGTCTGGTCTACCTACTATCAACTGGATCCTAAGGCACACTCTGCTACCCAAGTCAGGAGATCACAAGATGATCAGAGGGCACTCTATCAACCTGCTACACCTTTTTGATGTCCCTCAGAAGTTCGAGGTCATGAGTCTGATTGTAGAGACAATCAAGAGGACTGCTGCTGACTAGAAGAGAAGTTATGGGTATGCTCCACACATTCAGGAGCTCATCAACTCCAAGATGGGCACATGAACATATATGTTGGATAAGGAGCATATACCCCTGCATCCTGATTTTGAAGATAATACTGTTGTCATGAATGAGGAGGAACCATCATCAGTTCAAGCACAGGAGAAAAGAGCCAAAGCAAAGGCTGAGAAAGCTGCCAAGATGCCAAGTGTTGAAGAGGCATCTCAGGTTTTCCTGAAGAGCAAGCAAGATCAACTTGCATATCTGATCCAATCTACACTGAGGATTGAGAAGGGCCTGGCCACCCTAACTCAAAACCAGGAGAGCTTGGAGAGGATTGTAGAAACTAAGTTTTATGATCTTGATCTTAAGGTAACTGAGATTCAAACAGCAATTGAGCAGCTTCAGGAGGAAGCAGAAGAGAGGAGAGGGAAGGAAACCATAGATGCATTTCAGTGAGTGCCTAGAGGATAGAGGTCTGCTACCATGCCAGTGACAGATTCTAGAGCTACAGCATCAGCACCAGCAGCTACAGCTCCAGTGCCACCTCCAGCAGCCACTCCACTAGCTCCAACTACATCAACATATGCCTTCGTCCTTGGAGTTCTCTCTACACCACCTCCCGAAGACCAAGCCTGAGAGACACATAGCACTATGCATATTTGAACTTTTTGGTAACTTGTTGCCAAAGGGGGAGAAATATGTATAGATCATAGGATTCGAGAGAGTGTTTTACTTCTTTGCCTTTGGTTGAACTTTTCATTGTGTGAGATACTTGTGTAATCATGTGATTGATCATTTGCTACCTTAATGCTTGTCTATATGATACTATCTTTTATATCCATATATGATCATTCACTTGCTTGGTGATGAGTGCATGCTTTTAATTTCTATCATTTTGAGCGCTCCATCAAGATGTATGTGACATGGAACAGTAACCCATGATCCTAATCGATTGTGCATTTGCATTCAAAAGCAAATTTTAAAGAATGCACAAATTTAGGGGGAGCTCTTGCTTATCGCATACTTCTCAAAGCGACAATGTGTTTCAATCTTATTATCATCTATCGAAGCTTTGATCTATATGTTGTCATCAATTACCAAAAGGGGGGAGATTGAAAGTGCAACTATCCCTGGGTGGTTTTGGTAATTCCTAACAACATATAGCCCATTGAGCTAATGCTATTTCAAGATAAATATTTCAGGAAAGCTCAATGTTTGGCATGGCATGGATCAGAAAGTGGACCCCTCAAAATACCAAGAACACATGTTGGCTCAAGATCAAGACTCTACATTTTACTTTTAGTGATCCAAGATCACACTGAGTCCATAGGAAAAGCCAATACTATTAAAAGGGGATGAGGTGTTGCTTAATGAGTTACTTTCTCAAAATGCTTAGTGATATGCTCCAAAACCCTCAAATACTTTCTCATATCCACATATGTCCCAAACCAAAAGTCAAACTCGGCCCCATCGAAATTTCCTACCCGGCACCACCGTGTTCACTTGACATAGCCACTGCCACAAACCCTAGTCAAATCGGTCTCACCGAGATGGGATTGCAACCTCTCTGTTTCCCTTTGTAACGTTTCAGTCCAACCGAGATGAGCGATCGGTCCCACCGAGATTGCAATGCAAACTCTCTGTTTCCCCTTCGTAACGTTTTGGTCTAACCGAGATGAGCGAATCGGTCCCACCAAGTTTTCCTATTACCAAAATTGGTCCCACCGAGTTTGTGTAATCGGTCTCACCGAGATTATGTTATGCCCTAACCCTAATGGAATTGGTTCCACCGAGTTGACATGTCGGTCCCATCGAAAATCCTAATGTTCACATTTTGAACTAAATCGGTCTGACCGAGTTCCATGATTTGGTCCCATCGAGTTTGGTGATTTCTGTGTAACGGTTAGATTTTGTGTGGAGGCTATATATACCCCTCCACCCACTCTTCATTAATGGAGGGAGCCATCAGAACATGCCTACACTTCCAACACATATTTTCTGAGAGAGAACCACCTACACTTGTGTTGAGGTCAAGATATTCCATTCCAACCACATAAATCTTGATCTCTAGCCTCCCCCAAGTTGCTTTCCACTCAAACCCTCTTTCCACCAAATCCAATCCTATGAGAGAGAGCTGAGTGTTGGGGATACTATCATTTGAAGCACAAGAGCAAGGAGTTCATCATCAACACACCATCTATTACCTTTTGGAGAGTGTTGTCTCCTAAATTGGTTAGGTGTCACTTGGGAGCCTCCATCAAGATTGTCGAGTTGAACCAAGGAGTTTGTACGGGCAAGGAGATCGCCTTCTTCATGAAGATCTACCCTAGTGAGGCAAGTCCTGCGTGGGCGATGGCCATGGTGGGATAGACAAGGTTGATTCTTCGTGGACCCTTCATGGGTGGAGCCCTCCGTGGACTCGCGCAACTGTTACCCTTCGTGGGTTGAAGTCTCCATCAACGTGGATGTACGATAGCACCACCTATCGGAACCACGCCAAAAATCTTCGTGTCTACATTGTATTTGCTCCTTGGAAACTCCTCCCTTTACCTTCATATGCAATTGTTTTACATTCAGCTGCTATACTCTTAGAATTGCATATGTAGGTTGATTACTTGACTTGTGCTAAGTTGTTAAAATCTGCCAAGACTTGAAATTGGGAAAAGGCTAGATTTTTATTTGGTCAAGTAGTCTAATCACCCCCTCTAGACATACTTTCAATCCTATAACAACACAAACACTTCTTTGAAGGTGGATACCAAGCCTAATAGTAGAAGCTGAAGATACATGATACCAAACTACTTTCGACGTTGACATGATATTTTTCATGCTTAGGTGATCCTCCAGTGGACTGGCCTTGGGGCATGCTAATACACCCACAGAGGAGGTGCACAGGTGAATCCTATCAGACCGTCGCCAATGCGGGTAGCCGCGCCATGGTGTGCAGCTGTTTTCCTGAAAGGAGACGGCGTGAAAGCCGCTTTGGCAAAGCATCCATCAAAAGGGGATGTAGAACAGGGAGGACGGAGGTGGAGGATGCGTGAGAGATGTGTACCGGCGGAGACGGACGGCCAAAATCGCGCGCTGGACATCGTGGCATACATCTATGACACCCATAAGCAATACTACATCAGTAGAACAAGAATACTTTTATCAGCTTAACAATGTAAGCGGAAAAGCTGTATTGCTAGACAAGTCATCGAGTGTGTTATGTAGGCTTACTTCAGATCGAGTACCAAGTCTATCATACAGTACACAGTTTCAACGACTTTGTCCCTCAAGTTGCATCCATGCAAACTTGGTTATACCCATGATCAAAATCAGGCAAGAGACCACAAGACCTGTGTCGGATTTCAGGTTCCGGCAAAACGCTTGAGGTTCGAAAACTGGGGTGCGCATGAAGATCTCCCCCTCTCTAGCTTGCACACTCAACGATCTCACGGCCTAGCTTGACGAACCCAAAGAACATGAGACACAAGATTTATACTGGTTCGGGCCACCGTTGTGGTGTAATACCCTACTCCAGTGTGGTGTGGTGGATTGCCTCTTGGGCTGAGGATGAACAGTTACAAGGGAAGAACAGCCTCCTGAGGAGAGGTGTTCTTGTGCTTGGTGAACTTGTGTGAGGCTAAGGATGGAATGGCATCGATCCAAGATGCGATGCAAGATGGGATGCCAGATGAGATCCCTCTCTCTAGCTATGGTGGTGGCTAGTCCTATTTAGAGAGGCCCTGGTCCTCTTCCCAAATACTGAGCGGGAAGGGATCCCGCAACGGCCAATTCGAAGGGGGACAACTAGTACAAGCTATCCTAACAAAACTAGTCTTCGCCTGCCAAAGGCTCTGGTGGTGACACCGTCTTGGGCTCCACGGTGACCTCTGTCCCGCCGTCCTACTGGTCTCGGTCTTGTTGCACCAATATGGAAACCTTTGCCTGATGCCTCGGAACTCCTCGCCTACGCTTGCCTCCTTAACACCAAAGAGGGAATGAGGACATTGTGCTCGCTGGTGCCCACCTGGTCTTGATCGTCATGGCTTACGTCATTGGAACCTCGCGAGGTTCGCCTTGCCTTGATCTCTCCGCCCCTCGCGAGCCAGCCTGGTGAGGCCGCCCCTGAGGAGGTCTTGCGTCGGCCGCCTCGCGAGGCTTTGCCCCTCGCAATGGTCTTGAGTGTTTGCTGGTGAAGATGGGTCGTACAGGCCGCCGGTGGAGCCACGCTGCGGGCCGCAGGCAGGCAAGTCTAGGGACCCCCGTTCCCAGAACACCAACAGTAGCCCCCGAGCCCAAGGCGCGCTCGGGCTTGGCTTCAAGGCAAAGCCAAAGGGCAAGTGCAGAGTGCCACGAGCCCCAATAGCCCGCGGCCTTGGTCGACGTGTGGAGACTGATTGGACGTGGGTGTCTCCGCTTCCCCACGCTGCCTCGGCAACTATCACCTGACAAAAGGCTGGCACGGGCTACGCTCTCCTTCATTGCTTTCCTCCACCTTGCTCCAGATCCCCTTTCTCGCCACTTGCTTCTGAAACCTCCAGATCTACTCTGATCTCCTACCAAGCTTCCGTCCAATGGTGCCCCGAAAGACCAAGGTTGACTCACTGCCCGCCTGGTACGAGCCGGACCTGGAGGCGCCCAATGTCTCGACGAAAAACCTTGCCGTCATGCAGCTGCTGACAGCGGGAGAGAACAACGAGAAGGGGCAGACCGCACTCTGGGCGGGCTCTGTCGTGCCAGAAGCTCCGAAGAGATCCTTCTACCCCTTCTTCATGAGCAGCGTCACCGCCGGCCTCGTTCCCCCCTTCTCAGACTTCTTGTACACGGTCCTCCGGCACTACGGGTTACAGGCTCTTCATCTTCATCTCCGTCCCAACTTCGTTCTTATCTTGTCCATCTTTGCCTTCTACAGCGAGGCATATGTCAGGGTGATGCCATCCGTGGCATTGCTGCGCCACTTCTTCTACCTCCGGATCAACGAAGGCCAAACCACGGGGTGCGCCAACTTCATCGCAGCCGGCAAGGCCAACGCGATTTTGAAGACCGGGAAGAAGGCTGATGGCGTTAGGAGCAAGTGGGTTATGATGGATGCCAAGTGTGTCCATCCACGGCTAAAGCTGCCGACGGGGATGCCCTGGCCTGATGAGGGGTGGTCCTGCACAAAGCTTACCGACGACCGGGTGAAGATGGTGCTAGAGAAGATGAACACCGACCTGAGGCCGGGCAGCGCGAAGGCGGCGAAACTGATGGGGGCCATGCTCCTGAAGGAATTCTTGGCGCAGCGGGTGGCTCCTCTCCAGGCGCGCACGCGCCCCTTGTGGACGCTTGTGGATGGGGAAGACAAGCTCCGCTTGAGCCCGAACGCCTTGTTCGACGAGGAGCTAGCCGTGGCCCTCTGTCTCCTGGTCGGAGACGACCAAGAGTATACGCCAAATCCCCATGCTCCCTTGTTCTTCCGGAAGGACGGGGTGCAGCTTGGGGCCGCCATGCCCACCTTTGATGGGCGCGACCTGGTGCCGTTGGCGCCTTCTGAGGTCCTTGTGGCGATGGCGGCGGTGGACGTATCTTCTGGTGAATCCCGCAGGGACGGAGAGGGGAGGAGAAGGAGGACGAGGAGCGCGACCTAGAGGCAACCCCCGAGGAGATGGGGGAGACCTCCCCCTTGCGCAAGGTCGACATCTCGCCTCCTGCCTGACGATTATGGCGAGGACGATATCCTCACGAAGAAGGGGGAGCCTCCCGTGGTTCCGACGAAGAGCGGGTCGGCGCTCATCTTCCGAGATATTGCTGCTGTTCCAGCGCCGCTTGGAGCCACCTCTGGCCCAACTGCTGCTCCTTCTTCTGCTCTCGGAGCCCGTACGCCTGCACACCAGGCTGTGAGGCTCTCGGGCTTCAAGTTTACCAAGAGGAAGGTGGACTAAGCCGCGGTGGACCAGTAAGTGTTCGTGCTCCATCTTGCTCTGGATTTATGTTACTGATCTTTCACATTCGTCGTTGGTTGGCTAGGCCGCTGTCTGCGGCGAAGAAGAGGAAGGCGAACATGGTGACACCACCCGGGGCCAATCCGCCCGTGGCGGCCGCACCTCCCTCGGCGGGGAAGAGGAGCGACGGCGCTCGCACCTCCCCAGCCCAGTCATCCTTGTGAGGCCTGGAAGGGTGTCCTCGTGAGGAGTCAGCCCTCGTGACCCTGTTGGCTCCGGAGGCGCTGATGCCTGGTGCGGCTGCTGAGGTCCCCAAAGCTCAGGAGCCCCCAGACTCTCAGGCCATGGTGACGTCGCCGCCTCTTCCTCCTCCAGCTGCGCCACTGGTTCCAGGTTCTTCCGCCACCCCTGATGTCTTGGAGCGTGCCTTTCTGAGATGACCTGACTACGAGAAGATCTTCAGGGCGTTGAACCCCTCCCGGCGGCTGGGCGCCTGGAGCTGGTCTCTGGCTGGCTTCATTCTGACGTGTCCGTTTGGGCGGCGCTGAGCCAGGCGGCGACAAGCTCTGAGGGGGAGAAGCGAGACGCCGCTCAGGCAGCAGTTGCTCACGAGGCGGCGCTGAAGGACATCGAGGCCGCCCAAGGTCACTGCCGGGTGCTGTAGGCCGAGCTGAAGACGCCGCGTGAAGAGCGTGCAGAAGATGCTCGTGGCCGTAAGGGGGAGGAAGAGAGGATGAAGGCCCAGGAGGACTCCATCAAGGGTCGCGACGCCGAGCTGGAGCAGTTGGCGCAGGCTCATGCCGCTGAGCGCGGCCGGGTAGAGGAGCTAGAACGAAGGGAGCATGCGGAGAAAGCCGAACTTGATGCCAAGGCGAAGGTTCTGGCCGAGGACCGCGCGACATTCGCGCTCCTCGAGGAGAGGGCCCGCAAGGTGCTAAAGACACTTTATGAGAAGGGCTTGGAGAAGCTGGTGGCCACCGATGGGGATGGCCCCGCCTAGTTGCTTCCCTACTTGGTCGAGGCGCTTGAGGAAGTCGTGAGCGGCATCGGCCCCATGGCAGAGGAAGAGGCTCGCGTCCTTTCTTCAACTGCGCTGACGCACGTCTTTAGCCACCTCCATCTTTGCGATCCTACCACCCGCCTTGACGAGCTACTAGAGCCTGTCAACGGCGAGCGCTACGCAGCTGCTATAGCGGCCGTGAAGGGTCAGGTGGAGGCCCTGATGTAGAAGTTCCGCACCTTCGCCCCCGCGCCTTCGGCCAGCGGTACAGGTGAAGGTGACGCCACCAAGGAGGGGGCGCCTCTTGCGGGCGCCGGCGGTGTGCAGGGATGACTTGCTTGCGGCTCCTTTCCTGTTTAAACTCCTGCAGCATGTACCCTGCCTCGTGGAGGCGTTTAAACTTGTGTTTGATACTAAGGGAACAATATGTCTTGTAATATTTGCTTTGAGATTTTGTGATTTCCTTCCCATTTGCTTTATGTTCTACGTCGGCAGAGCCCGACCCCGCGCATACCTTAGCTGTCGTTGGGCCAACCGGATCACCAGGATGGACCAAGGAGTGAGGGGCTATGTGGTCACTCAGGCTCCTGAGTCGTGATGCTCAGGAGTCCCCCTTGACACGCAAACAACTTGTGGAAAGGAGATACAAGGGTAGGTCTAGTGTTCTACGTCGGCAGGGCCCGACCCCGCGCATACCTCAGTCGCCATTGGGCCGACTGGATCACCATGACGGACCAAGGAGTGAGGGGCTACGTGGTCAGTTAGGCTCCTGAGTCGCGATGCTCAGGAGTCCCCCTTGATGTTTAAACGACCTTCGTACCATAGCTCCGCTTGGGAGGGCGCACGATGACCAGGTCCGAGGGACCTGGTGGGGTGGCGTACGCTTGGGTGTGACCCGAGCGCAACCCTCGTGCCCAGCCCCCTTGCGCGACTGTCCTGAGGGGAGGTGTTGCGATGAGGCCAGACACCGAGCCCGGAGGCTCCCTGAGGTTGGTACAGCCGTGAGGCCTCCCTCGGTTGTTTATCACCAGGACGGGCCATGGCGTTTCCGCCCTTGCACGGGCATAGCCGCTCCTCGGCAGTGTCGACTGCCAGCGCGGAGCATGGTACTTCCACTGGTATGTGGGAGGGTACTCCCTACTGCAGAGAGCACCCGGGGCGTGTACAGCCCTGCCTTGACATGTGGCTTGCACGGCAGGGCTGGAAGAGGCGTATCTGGGCACTCGTGAGCCAGCGTGGGACTCACGAGGCCCTACCTTAAGGCGGGTTGCACCTGGTCTTGGTTCTTGATGGCTGTGGCGGTCCTGCGAGATGGTTAGACAACAAGTGCTGAAAGGATTTCCTGAGGCTATTGCACGAGAAGGCCAAGCACCAACGACCCCAGGAGGTGACGTGAATGGGGCCAGCCCGCCAGACAGAGCTCAGCCGTTGGATTTATCGATGCTGCAGGGACGGGCCCGAGCACAGGTGTCGTTCCTGGCCTTCTAATGTGAAGGATCCTGAAGAAAGACAATCGGCGCGCGGCTCCCATGGTGGGCAACAATCGAGCAGGTGATAACCATAGATAGATTATGCATGAGAAGCAAACTAGCTTAGGTAAATGCTAGAACGATACATGCCACTGGGTCGAACCCAAGCGGCCTGGGGATGATGCTGCCCGTTTGGCGCTCCCAGCAGAGTGAACTGAAGATGCAAGCAGATACATGCCGCAGGGACGGACCGACGCGGCCTGGGGATGATGCAGCCCAGGGGGCGCTCCCAGCTAAATGAACTTGGAAAGATGTCACCTAGTTTGGTTGCTGAAGGAGTGTTGGGGTAGCTAAAGACGCATAGCGAGGAAGTCGCCCTCATGAGCCGTCAAGGCCCTAAGCCTCGGGAGGCTCTGGAGGCTTGGGCGGCCTCCGGAGGACCGTCTCCATCTCCGCTAGGAGTACCGATGCATGTCCTCCTGACCCGCCATGACGCTCTGCAGGTTGCGCTGGAAGGCATCAGCCACGCTCGGCAGGCCGAACGGCATGCGAACATAGTTGTGAGGCTGGTGTCGGCGTTTTGGGAACAGGGGTCCCCAAACTTGCCTGCCTGCGGCCTGTGGCGTGGCTCAAGGAGGGGCCCAGCACGGCCCATCTTCATCAACACAGACCCAAGACCCTCACGAGGGGCCAAGCCTCGTGGGGCGGACGACATGGAGCTTCCTCAGGCACGGCCTCATCAGGCTGGCTCGCGAGGAGGCGGAGAGATCAAGGCGAGGTACCTCACGAGGTGCCCGTGACGCAAGCCATGACGACCAAAGGCGCCAGGTGGGCGCCAGCCGCGCAGTGTCCTCCTTTCCTCTTTGGTGCAAAGGGAGCAAGCGCAGGCGAGAGCATCAAGCAAAGGCACCCGTTTTGGTGCAACGAGACCAAGACCAGTCCAACGGCAGGGAGGAAGTCATTGTGGAGCCCAAGCCAGCGTCACCACTAGAGCCTTTGGCAAGCGAGGACCAACTTTAGTCATGATAAGTGTACCAGATGTTCCCCTTCAAAATGGCCAATTGTTGGCGCCCTTCCCGCTCAATATTTGGGAAGAGGCCCAGGGGAGATAGGACTAGCCACCCATAGGGGAGATGGGAGATCGGATCGAAATCAGAGAGAGAATTGAGAAGAGAGAGAGAGAGAGAGAGAGAGAGAGAGAGAGAAGGGTGACTGAACTCCTCCTAGCAGTTCATCCCCCCAGCCAATTACAGACCCTCGCGAGGCTGTTCTTCCTTGTATTGCTCATCATCATCAGCCCAAGAGGCAATCCACCACACCACACACTGGAGTAGGGTATTACACCACAACGGTGGCCCGAACCAGTATAAACCCTGTGTCTCTTGTGCTGTTCTTTCCATAGCTTAGATCTTAGCAAGGCGGAGGGGTGTAGGTAGGTAGAAGGCGAAATCTCCGCGCGCACCCAGTGTTTGAACCTCAAGGGTCTGCCGGAACCCGAAATCCGACATTTGGCGCACCAGGTAGGGGTGCACCGGAATTCGTCTTCCACCACCCCGTTCTCCTCCGACCATCGCGTCCATGTCTAACGCTCGTCGGGCCCACGCCGAGCGCCGGGCCGCTCTCGCATTCCGCGTCGCCCAGACGGCTCCTGTTGGCGGGCGTCCTCGCCGTTCCCCGTCACCTGCCGTCAACACCGCCACCGGCCCGGGGGGGGGGGGATGAGCAGCAAGCGTTGTCTCAGCATCCGTCCATGCGGCAAGACGGCCGCACCACTACTCCCTCGCTCACCCCAGCTGGTTCTTCGTCCCGCGCGCTCCACGCACCCATGGAGGCTCGAGCTGCGCTCATCACGGCAAACGAGCTCCTGCGCTACCGCCCCGTTGACAACGTCTACGAAGAATGGCTCGACCGCGTTGCCGAGCTCGTCCGCGCCGCAGGGGGCTCTCCTGCACCATTCGTTCCGCTGCACCGCACCCCTCCCCGCGCAGGCGACGAAGCTCCGGCGGCGCCCCAGCCTCCTCCTCCTAAAGAAGGTGCCATTGCTCCAAGGCGGGTGGCCCCTGGGCGGAACCCGCTCCGTCAGGTGCCAGCGCGGCAAGAGCAGAGCTGCCATGAAGTCCCTCGCCCGCAAGAAGCAGCCCGGGCGCTCCCTGCTCCAGCACGTCGTGACCATGTTCCTGCTCCTGCACGTCAAGACGCCGCGCTGCTCCCAGCTACAGCGCGCGGGGACATGCAAGACCAAGCTCTCCGTCACCCAAGGCCTCCCGTGGCCATAGCAGGCTGCCGTGCCTTCACCACCGAGCTATGCAGCGTCGCGTGGCCCAGCAAGTTCAAGCCAGACCTGCCTCCTCGTTACGACGGTACGGCCAACCCTGCGGAGTTCCTCCAGCTCTATGAGCTGGGCATCGAAGCTGCCAACAGAGATGAGAAGGTCATGGCGAACTAGTTTCCCATGGCGCTCAAGGACGAGGCCCGCACCTGGCTCCTGAACCTGGCTCCAGGCACGATCTCCTCCTAGGACGAGATGCGCACCCGCTTCATCGCCAACTTCCAAGGTACTCGCGACCGGCCACCCGCCGTGAGCGACATGCGCCGCATCAAGCAACAACCCGGAGAGACCCTGCAGAAGTACATCCAGCGCTTCAACAACGCACGCCTCAGGATTCCCAAGGTGACCGAGGAGGCCATCATCTCAGCCTTCTCCGACGGCGTGCGTGACGTCAAGATGAAGGAGGAGCTGACGATGCATGAAGACCTGTGCACTTCCTTGGAGTTGTTCAACCTGGCAACCAAGTGCGCCAGGGCTGAAGAAGGGTGTCTCTCCCTCCTCAAGCTGCCTGCCGCGGACCCAGAAGAGAAGAATCCCAAGGCCAAGGATGTGAAGCGCAAGGGGGCTGTCGTGCTCGCGGTAGAACTAGACACCAAGCGGGGCAGAGATCAGCCCGAATCTTCCAAGGGCAGTCGGTACTGTGTGTACCACGACCTCCACACCCACAACACCAACGAATGTCAAGAGCTCCAAGCCGTGTGAGAAGGAAGTATCGGCCGTAGCCCCGACCACGGTGAGCGGGGCTATGGTCGAGGAGGAGGAAGGAACGCAGGACGCTGGGAAGACCGCTGCCCGCGCCAAGGGTGGCGCGATCGACCTCGCGAGGATCGCTGGCAAGACCCGCCTCGCGAGGGAGACTGGAGGGATCAGCCTCACGAGGATGCCCGCCAGGCAACGCAGGCCTCCCTCCGCAGCCACCGCAACCAAGGAGAAACGAGGACCACCATCAGGATGAGGGGGCTGGGGGCTTCCAGGAGCCGCGTGCGATCGCTTGCATCCTGGGAGGGGCTCAAGCCCTAGCCTCTCAACGCATCTTCAAGCAGTTCGCCCGCGAATTGAATGCAGTCCTCCCCAAGCTCGAAGCCACGCGCCCTCTCAGGTGGTCGGCGTGCGCCATCATGTTCAGCTCAGCAGATCAGCTCAAGTGTGCGGCCACAGCCGGAGTCCTCCCGATGCTTTGTTCCCCAATCATCAGCAACGTGGTGGTCACCAGGACCCTCATCGATGGCGGGGCAGGGCTCAACATCCTGTTCGTGGAAACATTCAACAATCTCCAAGTGCCCTACAACCAGCTTCAGCTAACCAAGCCTTTCTCCGGAGTCACCGACGGCTCCACTGTCCCGATTGGGCAGGTCCGCCTCCCTGTCACCTTCGGGGCACGCGACAACTACCGCACCGAGCTCATCGACTTCGACGTCGCTCACATTCGCCTGCCGTACAACGCCATCCTTGGGTACCCAGCGCTGGCCAAGTTCATGGCCGTAACTCACCACGGCTACAACGTCCTCAAGATGCCAGGAAGTGGCGGAGTCATCACGGTGCCCTGTGAAGAGAAGGACGCGGTGTGTTCCCTGGAACGAGCCTTTCAGGCCGCATCACTGGAAGACCCGGATCGCGGAAGCAGGAGGCTTCCCGAGACCGCCCCCAAGAAGAAGAAGACATCGTCCGGCCCGGCCCCTCAGGAGGCAGGCCCCTCAGGGCCCGCGCCTGCCCAGGGGGAACCTCCTTCCATCGCATAGGAAAGCGCGCCCGGCGCCCTCCTCAGGCAGGGCTCGGGGGCTCTCCCCTGGAGGGCCACCGACCTGGCTAAGGTCACGAGGGAGGCGCTTGGGCACCACATGGAGGCGTGTTTCGAAGCACGTTTCCCTCAAGAAGGAGTAAGGCAAGGAGGGCCAGACCCTCAGGAGTTCGTCAGCAAGGCCATTCAGGAGCTACAGGAGTCAAGAGTCATGAGAGGCGGCCGCCGCCTACCAGCTGTGGCTCCCCATCCAGGCGAGGATGGTGGGCTGCGCGTCTGCATCGACATACCAGGGCTCAATCGAGTCGCCTCTCTGGAGCGCCTCTGGCCCTCGCGAGTGGGGCGCTGCGAAGGTCCACCCCACAGCTACGTTCGCATGCCTTACGGCTTGCCGAACGCGGCTGCCACGTACCAGCGCCTCATGAGGGGCATCATGGAGGCTCAAGAGGCCAGGCGTTCCGCAGCCCTGGCGGAGATGGAGATGGTCCGCGAGGAGCCACCAGCGCCTCCGGAGCCTCCCGAGGCCCCTGGGCCTGGGGGCTCGTGAGGATCGGCTTCCGCAGCCCACCGAGTCTGCTACACCAACACTCCTTCGTCCTCAACATCATCAGGTGACATCTTTCAAGTTTCATTTCCAGCTGGGAGCGCCCCCCAGGGCTGCATTATTCCCAGGCCGCGTGGGTCCGTCCCTGCGGCATGTATCCCTTTTATTTCATGTTGTTAGCTTACCTTGTTGGGGGCGCCCCTCGGGCTGCATCATCCCCAAGTCGCTCGGGCCTGACCCAGTGATGTCCGCCTTCCCAGCATCTATTTGAATGAATCCACTCCTTCGCGGCTAATGTGTTTGACCTAGTTGCCCGCTCAACTGACGCCAACTGACGGAGCTGCTCCCAAACGGCACGACGCTTGCGCATGGGTCCGTCCCTGCAACACCGACAAACCTGAATGGCTGAGCTCTGGCCGCGGCAGCCCCGCATGGCGCCACCTCGTCAAGCCTTCAGTGCCTCATCGCCCCTCGGAAGCAACCAACGGCTGACTGTCAATTGTCATGGCAACCCCTCGTTCTTTCTATGATGGGTCTACAGGATCTCCTAAAGGAGCTGCGTCAGGCGAGGCCCTTGCGGTGTCTCCTTCACTCTCATCCGCGCGAACCGCTTGCACGTTAAAGGGGGGTGCCTGAGCATCGCGACTCAGGGCTCCTACTGGCTCTCCAGCCCTCACCCTCTGGCCTTGTCCACGGCATCGCGACCTGGCATACCAGCGACGGCTGAGACTCGCTCGAGGGCCGGGACCCGAGGACGTAGAGCAGAAAGGGGAGCAAAGGCGAGAGGGGAGGGACACGCGAGGACCTCGCCGAGCAACCTCACGCCTGCCGATGCACGGACCCGGCGACACACCAGAGAGCGGCCCCTGATTCTCGAGATAAGTCACCACCCGGAAGCACCAGCTACCGTGGCACCATCCCCGCACCTAATGCAATCCCGTGTTAGCGACGCCGCTCTCCTTTCTCACCGAACGACGGCTGCTTGAGCGCCAAAGGGGACCTCCTGAGCATCGCGACTCAGGGGCTCTTACCGGACCCCGGGTCGCTCACCTCCTGGCCTTGACCACGGCATCGCGACCTGGCATACCAGCGACGGCTGAAGCCGCCTTGGGACTGGGACCTGTCGGCGCAGAGCACCAAGCCCTCGTGAGGTTCGAAAGGGAGAACTGAGCTAAGACGGAATGAGCAACTCGCACAATTCTACGACAAGGGTTATATTAACAAAACAGGATCACAGGCACCTTACAAGCCCCCACGGGACGCGTCTTTGATTCCTCGCAGGGAACAGATCCTAAAAGGACGCTAACTACACGCGCCCCTGCAAAAGACGCCATCATCAACAGTGGGCCGTCAAGCACCGGCGCCAACCCCATCCAGATCAGAGTCGGCGACGGCCTGACGAGCCCGCCCTGCTCCAGGAGCGGCGCCGGCTCGGGGGCTCGTAGCTGTCGTCGCTCGTCTCCGGAGTCGCGAAGAGCTCGCCGGAGTCGCTGGAACCTCCGACGCCTCCGCCGCCTGAGGAGCCGCCAAGGGAGCGGTCGGCGGGCCCAGTCCTCGCCGTAGCAGGGTCCCGACCACCTCTCCCGGGGCAGCACTCCAGCCGGCGCCCGTTCGCATCGAAGACCTTGAAGAACATCACCGAAGCACCGTCGTACTCCAAGTGGATCGCGAAGGGCGCCTCTTGTCCTGCAAACCCGGGCGATTTCGCTCCAGCCTCGAGTCATGAAGACCTCGCCCGGGGCAACGACCGCGACCTCTGCCTCGGTCGCGAGGGTGCTGCAGCCGGCGTGCTGCAGCCAAAGCTTCAGGAGTTCTCCCTGCGGGATGATGGAGGTGAAGAAGGAAGGAAGGCGAATCCAAGACTGAGGAGGCATGGCGGCGTGGAGCATGAACTCTCGGGAGGAGCCCTCGGTGTGGACCCCAGGGGGGACGACCCACACCTTCGTGACCCGTCGGCACCGACGGCGGCGCCGCCCGTGGCGATCGGCATCGACTCCTTCAGAGCCCTCGATGTGGGCGTACAAGGGAAGCGGGAACCCCGGCGGTGGCCGCTCGCACCAGGGCCTCGACACCACCTGATGGGCCCCCTCATCCCGGCCGCGGAGGGTGAGCCATTTCTTCGGCGGGAGCGGGTCTGGTTCCTCTCGGGGAGCCTTTCCCTTCTCTTCCGCCGAGAACCGGCGGATCGGAGCCATCGCAACAAGACGGAGCAAGGACCAGGAAGAAGGAGAAGCAAGAAGGGATGGACTGGAAGGGCGCGCGCCGTTTTGTACTTATGGCCGGTGAAGGCCAACTGCCGACATCCACGATCGCAGGTAATCATGACCCTCTTTGCATGCAGGGACTTGTCCAGTCCGTGCAGTTGCCGAGGTGCCATGGGAAGTGGAGACGCCCACGTCCAGTCAACCGCCACACGGCGCCCAAGGCCGTAGGCTGTTAGGGCCCGCGGCGCTTCGCTCTTGCCCTTTCGCCTCCCTACATGGCCAAGTCCGGACACGCCTTGGGCCCGGGGGCTACTGTCGGTGTTCTGGGAACGGGGGTCCCCAGACTTGCCTGCCTGTGGCCTGCGGCGTGGCTCGAGGAGGGGCCCAGCACGGCCCATCTTCATCAACATAGACCCAAGACTCTCGCGAGGGGCCAAGCCTCGCGGGGCAGATGACACGGAGCTTCCTCAGGCATGGCCTCATCAGGGTGGCTCGCGAGGAGGCGGAGAGATCAAGGCGGGGTACCTCACGAGGTGCCCGTGACGCAAGCCATGATGACCAAAGGCGCCAGGCGGGCGCCAGCCGCGCAGTGTCCTCCTTTCCTCTTTGGTGCAAAGGGAGCAAGCGCAGGCGAGAGCATCAAGCAAAGGCACCCGTTTCAGTGCAACGAGACCAAGACCAGTCCAACGGCAGGGAGGAAGTCATTGTGGAGCCCAAGCCAGCGTCACCACCAGAGCCTTTGGCAGGCGAGGACCAACTTTAGTCAGGATAAGTGTACCAGATGTTCCCCTTCAAAATGGCCAATTGTTGGCGCCCTTCCCACTCAATATTTGGGAAGAGGCCCAGGGCCTTTGCCTATAAATAGGACTAGCCACCCACAGGGGAGATGGGAGATCGGATCGAAATCAGAGAGAGAATCGAGAAGAGAGAGAGACAGAAGGGTGACTGAACTCCTCCTAGCAGTTCATCCCCCCAGCCAAGAACAGACCCTCGTAAGGCCGATCTTCCTTGTATTGCTCATCATCATCAGCCCAAGAGGCAATCCACCACACCACACACTGGAGTAGGGTATTACACCACAACAGTGGCCCGAACCAGTATAAACCCTGTGTCTCTTGTGCTGTTCTTTCCATAGCTTAGATCTTAGCGAGGCGGAGGGGTGCAGGTAGGTAGAAGGCAAAATCTCCGTGCGCACCCCAGTGTTCGAACCTCAAGGGTCTGCCGGAACCCGAAATCCGACAGCGGGCCCTAATACATCTCCAACGTATCTATAATTTTTTATTATTCCATGCTATTATATTATCTGTTTTGGATGTCAATGGGCTTTATTTTACACTTATATATTAATTTTGGGACTAACCTATTAACCGAAGGCCCAGCCCAAATTGCTAATTTTTTGCCTATTTCAGTGTTTCGCATAAAAGGAATATCAAACAGAGTCCAAACGGAATGAAACCTTCGAGAGCGTTATTTTTGGAACAAACGTAATCCAGGTGATTTTGAGTGGACGTCAAGAAACAATCGAGGAGGCCATGAGGCAGGGGGCGCGCCTACCCCCTAGGTGCGCCCTCCACCCTCGTGGGCCCCTTGTTGCCCCTCCGACCTACTTGTTCCTCCTATATATATCCATATACCCCGAAAACATCAACGAGCACCACGAAACCCTATTTCCACCGCCGCAACCTTCTATTCCCAAGAGATCCCATTTGGGGCCTTTTCTGGAGCTCCGCCGGAGGGGGCATTGATCACGGAGGGCCTCTACATCAACTCCATGGCCCCTCCGATGATGTGTGAGTAGTTTACCTCAAACCTTCGGGTCCATAGCTAGTAGCAAGATGGCTACTTCTCTCTCTTTGGATCTCAATACAAAGTTATCCTCGATTCTCTTGGAGATCTATTCGATGTAATCTTCTTTTGCAGTGTGTTTGTCGAGATCTGATGAATTGCGGGTTTATGATCAAGTCTATCTATGAACAATATTTGAATCTTCTCTGAATTCTTTTATGTATGATTGGTTTATCTTTGCAAGTCTCTTCGAATTATCAGTTTGGTTTGGCCTACTAGATTGATCTTTCTTGCAATGGGAGAAGTGCTTAGCTTTGGGTTCAATCTTGCGGTGCTTGATCCCAGTGACAGAAAGGGAAATGACACATATTGTATTGTTGCCATCGAGGATAAAAAGATGGGGTTTATATCATATTGCATGAGTTTATCCCTCTACATCATGTCATCTTGCTTAAGGTGTTACTCTGTTCTTATGAACTTAATACCCTAGATGCATGCCGGATAGCGGTCGATGTGTGGAGTAATAGTAGTAGATGCAGGCAGGAGTCGGTCTACTTGTCACGGACATGATGCCTATATACATGATCATACCTAGATATTCTCATAATTATTCGCTTTTCTATCAATTGGTCGACAGTAATTTGTTCACCCACCGTAATACTTATGCTATCTTGGGAGAAGCCACTAGTGAAACCTATGGCCCCCGGGTCTATTCTCCATCATCTAAGTTTCCAATCTATTTTATTTTGCAATCTTTACTTTCAATCTATATCATAAAAATACCAAAAATATTTATCTTATTATTATTATCTCTATTAGATCTCACTCTTCCAAGTGGTTGATACATCTCCAACGTATCTATAATTTTTGATTGCTCCATGCTATATTATCTACTGTTTTGGACATTATTGGGCTTTATTATCCACTTTTATATTATTTTTGGGACTAGCCTATTAAGAGGAGGCCCAGCCCATAATTGTTGTTTTTTGCCTTTTTTTAGGGTTTCAAAGAAAAGGAATATCAAACGGAGTCCAAACGGAATGAAACCTTCGGGAACGTGATTTTCTCAACGAACAAGACCCAGGAGACTTGGACCCTACGTCAAGACAAAAAGAGGAGGCCATGAGGTAGGGGGCGCGCCTACCCCCCCCCCCCCCAGGCGCTCCCTCCCCCTCGTGGGCCCCCTGTTGCTCCACCGACGTACTCCTTCCTCCTATATATACCTACGTACCCCCAAACGATAAGATACGGAGCCAAAACCCTAATTCCACCGCCGTAACTTTCTGTATCCACGAGATCCCATCTTGGGGCTTGTTCCGGAGCTCCGCCGGAGGGGGCATCGATCACGGAGGGCTTCTACATCAACACCATAGCCCCTCTGATGAAGTGTGAGTAGTTCACCTCAGACCTACGGGTCCATAGTTAGTAGCTAGATGGCTTCTTCTCTCTTTTTGGATATCAATACAATGTTCTCCCCCTCTCTTGTGGAGAACTGTTCGATGTAATCTTCTTTTTGCGGTGTGTTTGTTGAGATTGATGAATTGTGGGTTTATGATAAAGTCTATCTATGAACAATATTTGAATCTTCTCTAAATTCTTTTATGTATGATTGGTTATCTTTGCAAGTCTCTTCAAATTATCGGTTTGGTTTGGCCTACCAGAATGATCTTTCTTGCAATGGGAGAAGTGCTTGGCTTTGGGTGCAATCTTGCGATGTCCTTTCCCAGTGACAGTAGGGGCAGCAAGGCACGTATTGTATTGTGGCCATCGAGGATAACAAGATGGGGTTTTCATCATATTGCATGAGTTTATCCCTCTACATCATGTCATCTTGCTTAAGGCGTTACTCTGTTTTCATTAACTTAATACTCTAGATGCATGCTGGATAGCGGTCGATGAGTGGAGTAATAGTAGTAGATGCAGGCAGGAGTCGGTCTACTTGTCTCGGACGTGATGCCTATATACATGATCATACCTAGATATTCTCATAACTATGCTCAGTTCTGTCAATTGCTCAACAGTAATTTGTTCACCCACCGTAGAATACTTACGCTCTCGAGAGAAGCCACTAGTGAAACCTATGGCCCCGGGTCTATCTTCATCATATTAATCTCCCAATACTTAGTTATTTCCTTTGCTTTTACTTTTCTTTTATTTTACTTTGCATCTTTATCACAAAAATACCAAAAATATTATCTTATCATATCTATCAGATCTCACTCTCGTAAGTGGCCATGTAGGGATTAACAACCCCTTATCGCGTTGGTTGCGAGGATTTATTTGTTTTGTGCAGGTACGAGGGACTGGCGCGTAGCCTCCTACTGGATTGATACCTTGGTTCTCAAAAACCAAGGGAAATACTTATGCTACTTTGCTGCATCATCCCTTCCTCTTCGGGGAAAGCCAAAATAGTGCTCAAGAGGTAGCAAGAAGGATTTCTGGTGCAGTTGTTGGGGAGGTCTACGCAAAAGTCAATATACCAAGTACCCATCACATACCCTTATCTCCCGCATTACATTATTTGCCATTTTCCTCTTGTTTTCCTCTTCCCCACTTCACCCTTGCCGTTTTATTCGCCCTCTCTCTCTCTATCCTCCCTCTCTTTCACTATTTGCCTCTTTTTGCTCGCTTGCCTTTTGTTTGCTTGTGTGTTAGTTTGCTTGCTTGCCACTATGGCTCTACCTAAATCTGGTGATCTTCACCTTAAAAGGTTAGAAGAGATCGAGAGCAATGTCAGGAGTTTTATGGTTTTGCAATTTGAACATAATAGTTTCTTCATAAACAAGCTTAAGGAACAGAAAAGTTTTATGAGTATTATGAATAAAGAGCTTGATGATATGTCTAAAGAATTCAATGGTTTAAGATCCCAGATTGCTCGTCTTGAGAAATTGACTGCTGAAATTTTGGATAGGCAGGCTACCTTATTTAATAGGATGGCCGCTAAACTGGATTGCTACGAAACTGAAGATCTAAAATTTATTGATGTTTCCCCTATTAAATATTTGTTTTGCAATATGAATCTTGATAATGATGGGACTGAATATGATCCACCTTTACCTAGAAGGTGTTCCAAGAATTCGGAATTTTTTGATCTTGATGCTAAATTTGATAAAAGTGGGATTGAAGAAATTAAAACCCTAGATGTTGCTAAACCCACTATTGTGGATTTCAATGAATTTAACTATGAAAATTTCTCTTTGATTGATTGTATTTCCTTGTTGCAATCCATGCTAAATTCTCCTCACGCTTATAGTCAAAATAAAGCGTTTACTAAACATATCGTTGATGCCTTGATGCAATATTATGAGGAAAAACTTGAATTGGAAGTTTCTATCCCTAGAAAACTCTATGATGAGTGGGAACCAACTATTAAAATTAAAATTAAAGATCATGAATGCTATGCTTTATGTGATTTGGGTGCTGGTGTTTCCACGATTCCAAAGACTTTGTGTGATTTGTTAGGTTTCCGTGATTTTGATGATTGCTCTCTAAACTTGCACCTTGCGGATTCCACTATTAAGAAACCTATGGGAAGAATTAATGATGTTATTATTGTTGCAAATAGGAATTATGTGCCCATATATTTTATTGTTCTTGACATAGATTGCAATCCTTCATGTCCTATTATTCTTGGTAGACCTTTCCTTAGAACGATTGGTGCAATTATTGATATGAAGGAAGGAAATATTAGATTCCAATTTCCATTAAGGCAAGGCATGGAACACTTTCCTAGAAAGAAAATTAAATTACCTTATGAATCTATTATGAGAGCCACTTATGGATTGCCTACCAAAGATGGCAATACCTAGATCTATCCTTATTTGTTATGCCTAGCTAGGGGCGTTAAACGATAGCGCTTGTTGGGAGGCAACCCAATTTTATTTTTATTCCTTGCTTTTTGCTCCTGTTTATTAATAAATAATTTATCTAGCCTCTGTTTTGGTTGTGTTTTTTGTGTTTAATTAGTGTCTGTGCCAAGTAGAACCATTGGGAAGACTTGGGGAAAGTCTTGTTACACTTGCTGTAAAAAACAGAAACTTTAGCGCTCACGAGAACTGCTGCCATTTTTATTTGGAAAGTGCTATTTAGTTGATTACTTTTTAAGATGATTAATAGATAAATTCCTAACGTCCAGCAATTTATTTTAGAATTTTTGGGGTTCCAGATCTTGCGCTAGCTACAGATTACTACAGACTGTTCTGTTTTTGACAGATTCTATTTTTTGTGTGTTGTTTGCTTATTTTGATGAATCTATGGCTAGTAAAATAGTTTATAAACCATAGAGAAGTTGGAATACAGTAGGTTTAACACCAATATAAATAAAGAATGAGTTCATTATAGTACCTTGAAGTGGTCTTTTGTTTTCTTTCGCTAACGGAGCTCACGAGATTTTCTACTTTGAGTTTTGTGTTGCGAAGTTTTCAAGTTTTGGGTAAAGATTTGATGGATTATGGAACAAGGAGTGGCATGGGCCTAAGCTTGGGGATGACCATGGCACCCCCAAGATAATATAAGGACACCTAAAAGCCAAAGCTTGGGGATGCCCCGGAAGGCATCCCCTCTTTCGTCTACTTCTATCGGTAACTTTACTTGGAGCTATATTTTTATTCGCCACATGATATGTGTTTTTCTTGGAGTGTCTTGTATGATTTGAGTCTTTACTTTTTAGTTTACCACAATCATCCTTGCTGTAGACTCCTTTTGAGAGAGCCATATATGATTTGGAATTTGTTAGAATACTCTATGTGCTTCGCTTATATCTTTTGAGTTATATAGTTTTGCTCTAGTACTTCACTTATATCTTTCAGAGCACAGTGGTGGATTTGTTTTATAGAAACTATGGATCTCTCATGCTTCACTTAGATTATTTTGAGAGTCTTAAATAGCATGGTAATTTGCTTAAAATCCTAATATGCTAGGTATTCAAGATTACTAAAATTTTCTTATGAGTGTTTTGAATACTAAGAGAAATTTGATGCTTGATGATTATTTTGAGATATGGAGGTAATAATATCAAAGTTGTGCTAGTTGAGTAGTTGTGAAATTGAGAAATGCTTGTGTTGAAGTTTGCAAGTCCCGTAGCATGCACGTATGGTAAACGTTATGTAACAAATTTGAAACATGAGGTGTTATTTGATTGTCCTCCTAATGAGTGGAGGTCGGGGACGAGCGATCGTCTTTTCCTACCAATCTATCCCCCTAGGAGCATGCGCGTAGTGCCGAGGTTTTTGGTGACTTGTAGATTTTTGCAATAAGTACGTGAGTTCTTTACGACTAATGTTGAGTCCATGGATTATACGCACTCTCACCCTTCCATCCGTGCTAGCCTCTTTGGTACCGTGCATTGCCCTTTCTCACATTGAGAGTTGGCGCAAACTTCGCCGGTGCATCCAAACCCCATGATATGATACGCTCTTTCACACATAAACCTCCTTATATCTTCCTCAAAACAGCCACCATACCTACCTATTATGGCATTCCATAGCCATTCCGAGATATATTGCCATGCAACTTTCCACCATTCCGTTTATCATGACACATTCATTATTGTCATATTGCTTAGCATGATCATGTAGTTGACATAGTATTTGTGGCAAAGCCACCGTTCATAATTCTTTCATGCATGTCACTCTTCGTCCATTGCATATCCTGGTACACCGCCGGTGGCATTCATATAGAGTCATCTTTTGTTCTAGTATCGAGTTGTAATCATTGAGTTGTAAATAAATAGAAGTGTGATGATCATCATTTTCTAGAGCATTGTCCCAAGTGAGGAATTATAAAAAAAGAAAAAAGAGAAAGAGAAAGGCCATAAAAAAGAGAGAAGGCCCAAAAAAGGAAAGAGAAAGGCCATAAAAAAGAGAAGGCCCAAAAAAATGAGAGAAAAAGAGAGAAGGGACAATGTTACTATCCTTTGCCACACTTGTGCTTCAAAGTACACTACAAAAAAAAGACACATCCGTGACATTTTGGGCCGAACGAAATTTTTTTCTGTCATACATATGACACTTCTATGACGATAATTGTGACAAAACCCTGTATCATCATAGATGTGGTGGGCTCCTACTTCTATGACAAAAAATCATGACAAAAAATGGGCTTTTCGTCCTGGGCGGGCCGGAGATGCAGCCGCATGACATTCTTTGGGTCGTCCATGACGGAAAAACCATGGTAGAACGAGTGGGAGGAAAATTTCGAGGAGTTCCCGGTTACGGTGGGAGGTCGGGGGCCGAGCGATGCACGTTTCTCTCGTACACATACGCGCGTGTGTGCTAGGCGTTGGCTCTAACTGAACCCGAGCGAGGCGTTGGGCTCTAACTGAACCCGAGCCATTGCACTGCAGGCTACGCGTTACTGAACCCGAGCAATCGATCCATGGCTGTTAACTGAACCCGATCGAGCGATTCCTTTGCTACTGCTGCTAACTGAAGCC
>NC_057803.1:116681871-116692109 GCF_018294505.1 Triticum aestivum
GGTGCCCATGGAGGGGTGGATGAAGAGGACCCCGTGGTGTGGAGGGCTGGATGAACAGTAGATGGTGGAGGGGTGGTTGAACAGGACCCCGTGGTGTGGAGGGCTAGATGAACAGTAGACAATGGAGGGGTGCCCGTGGAGGGGTGGTTGAACAGGACCTCCTGGTGTGGAGGGCTTGATGAACAGTAGACGGTGGATGGGTGGTTGAACAGTAGCCGGTGGAGTAGCACGCGGTGGAGGCTGGATGAACAGGAGCCCATGGAGGCTAGATGAACAGGAGCCCATGGAGGCTGGAGGAGGTCGATGGTGGAGATGAACAGTATCCCGTGGAGTCCCGTTTTGCGGTATGCCACACCCCTCCCGATGAACAGGACCCCCGTTTCGACCGTAGCGCTCCAACACAAGTCTGTTTCCTCCGTTTTGTGGTACGCCACACCCCTCCCGATCAACAGGACCCCTGTTTCGACCATAGGAGGTCTGTTTCCTCCGTTTTGCGGTACGCCATACCCCTCCTGATGAACAGGATCCCGTTTCAAACATGGCTGGTCGAACACAAGGCCGTTTCCTCCGTTCTGCGGTACGCCAGGCCTCGTTTCCATCGCCTGTTCCATCCAAGCCCTCCTGATGAACACGACGCATTCCGTTGCCTCCCCATGAACACGACGCATTCTGTTGCCTCCCCATGAACACGACGCATTCCGTTGCCTCCCCATGAACACGACGACGACACTGTTTCTCCATTCCGACCCAGCCATGTACATGAGCCCTGGCCGTATGTATGCGCGAGTAGGCGTTCGAGACCCCGCCCGTATGTACACATACATGGCCGTATTTTCTTTCTTGCACCATGAACGTTGTACGTACGTGTAAATGCTACATGCGCGCCTCTACTACGACACGTGCGCGCCTCTACATCGACTAGTATGTACGTACACGTTCGCGATAGGAATGACAACGTTACATACGTGTAAGTGCATCTAGTGCCACCCCTAGTTGGTTTTGGAGTATTGATGACAAACCTAGTTAAGAGACTAATGTGTTTGTGAGAATTGCAGGATAACACAGGTAGAAGTCCCCCATTGATTCCGTTTTCCTACCAAAGATGACCCCTAAAATGTATGAAGACATTGAAGTCAAAGGTGGTATGTGAAGTTATTCACATTGAAGACTATGACAAGAGAAGACATCGCATGCAGACTATGGAGCTCGAAGACTTAGATCTTTCGTAGTTCCTTTTCTTCTTTGTTGAGTCATAGGAACCACCGTACTGTTAAGTGGGGTCCAAGAGAACCAGTCGGAATGACTGAAGTGATGCTTAACCAAAATCCTATGTCTTCGAGTGAAGACTATGAGAGCGAATCCTGTCCAGAGTTGGACAAGTCAGCTTTGCTTGTAGCCCAAGTAAAGTTGGCGTGTGTGTTTAAAATCTGACCGTTGGAACACGTGTCAGTTCCTTAGTGACCCAGGGTCATTTCGGACAAATCAGGTTGGGTTGCCTAGTGGCTATAAATAGCCCACCCCTACAACCATAAACGGTTGGCTGCTCAGAGTTAAAGTACGGCTGTTGTCGTTTGAGTGCAACCCACCTTGAATCCTTTGAGAGAGAATTCCTTGCGAGGATAAAGTCCTAACCACCCATAGCCAAAGAGTGTTAGGCATCACTTAACTCGTCCTTTCTGTGTGATCTGAAGACTTATTACACTTGAGGACTGTGGATCCTCCAGCCGGTTAGGCGTCGCGTTCTGAGCATCCAAGAGTCATTGTGGATCACCGGTGAATGAAGTCTGTGAAGGTTTGGGAGTCTACCTTGAAGACTTACCAGAGTGATTGGGCGAGGTCTGCGTGACCTTAGCTCAAGGGGAATACGGTGAGGAATAAGGGTCCTGAGCTGCGTGTTCAGGACTGGGTGTCCGGGACTATGTGTCCTCAGGTTCAAATACTTAGCCGCCCTAACCAGACGTACAGTTGTCACAGCAACTGGAACTGGTCCAACAAATCATTGTCTTCAATGAGTCACTGGTTTCATCCTTCCCTTCCTTTACTTATTGTTGGTCCTTGTGAAGTCATTGCATGATTGCATTATCTTTTGTCTTCATTGAGTGACTGCCTGTTCTGATTGGCTTCACAATATCTTCCTACCTGATCCTTATTGCCTAGCTACTATAAGTCATTGTGCTTTCACTTCGTTGATTACCTGACTAAGGTTAGTGTCGGATTTCGGGTTCCGGCAGACCCTTGAGGTTCGAACACTGGGGTGCGCGCGGAGATTTCGCCTCCTACCTTCCTGCACCCCTCCGCCGTGCTAGGATCTAAACTAAGGAAAGAACAACACAAAAGACACAGGGTTTATACTGGTTCGGGCCACCGCTGTGGTGTAATACCCTACTCCAGTGTGTGGTGTGTGGATTGCCTCTTGGGCTGATGATGATGAACAATACAAGGCAGAACAGCCTCACGAGGGTCTGTTCTTGGCTGAGGCGATGAACTGCTGGGAGGAGTTCAGCCACCTTTCTCTCTCTCTGCTTTCCTTTGGCCGACCCTTCTAACGAGCCTCTTCCTTCCTACCTCTTTTTCGTCCTCCTTAGCTATGTGGGTGGCTGGTCCTATTTATAGAGGCCCTGGTCCTCTCCCCAAATATTGAGCGGGAAGGGAGCCAACAATGGCAGGCTAATTTGAAGGGGGACAACAAGTATCAGCTATCCTGACAAAAGTAGTCTTCGCCTGCTCAAAGCTCTAGTGATGACGCCGTCTTGGGATCCACGGTGACCTCCGTCTCATACTCCTCCTGGTCTTGGTATCGTTGCACCGAAATGGCAACCTTTGCCTGATGCCTCGGTACTCTGCGGCTGCGCTTGCCCCCTTTGCACCAAAGAGGAAAGGAGGACACTGCGCGGGCTGGCACCCGCCTGGCGCCCTGAGTTGTCATGGCTTGCGTCATGGGCTCCTCGTGAGGTACCCCGCCTTGATCTCTCCGCCTCCTCGTGAGCCAGCCTGACGAGGCCGTGCTTGAGGAAGCTTCACGTCGTCCGCCCCGCGAGGCTTGGCCCCTTGCTAGGGTCTTGGGTTTGTGTTGGTGAAGATGGGCCATGCTGGGCCCCCCTTTGAGCCACGCCACAGGCCGCAGGTAGGCAAGTCTGGGGACCCCCGTTCCCAGAACGCCGACAGTAGCCCCCGGGCCCAAGGTGCGCCCGGACTTGGCCGTGTAGGGAGGCAGAAGGGCAAGAGCGAAGCGCCGCGGGCCCTAACAGCCTGCGGCCTTGGGCGCCGCGTGGTGGTTGACTGGACGTGGGCGCCTCAGCAACCGCGCGAGTTAATAAAGGAGTGGCATCCGCCTAGGCCCTGCTTCTTGCTTTCTCCGGCTGCTGCTCAGATCCCCTTTCTTGCGCCTCTCCTTCCTTCCTCCGAGATTTCCAGATTTGCTCTCACCGTGCGGCCTAGGGAGCCATGGCGCCTCGTCAGCCCCTGGCCGCAGCTTGGTACTCGTCTGCCCTGGACTCGCCGAACGTGTCAGAGGCGGGCCTTGCCCGGTTGCGCCAGATGGCGACGGCGTGGGGCATCGACAGGGAGAAGGTGTTCAAGGCCAGCTCCGCCACCCCTGAGGGTCAAAGGAGCAGCTTCTATCCGCTCTTCGTAAGTGACATTGTTGCTGGCCTGGTGCCTCCCTTCTCCGAGTTCTTCTGCTCTGTCCTCCGCCATTACAAGCTACAGGCTCTGCATCTCCATCCCAACTCCGTCCTTCTCCTGGCAATCTTTGCTTATTATTGCGAAGCACATGTTGGGGTGCAGTTCTCAGTGGCCTTGCTGCGCCACTACTTCTACCTCCGGACCTCTCGCGGGACTGCTTCCGCGTCCGCGAGCTTCGTTGCGTCCGGCGGCGCCATTTCCATCTCAAACTCTGGGAAGAGGATTGAGGGCTTCAGGAGCAAGTGGATCTTGGTGGATGCTGGGCGCATCCACCCTCGGCTAATCCTGCCCACGGAGCAGCCCACGAGCTCCAGCGACTGGGGTCGAGCGGAGCTCACGGATCCCCGCGCGAAGATGGTGCTGGAGAAGATGGACGCGGATCTGAGGCCGACCGACATGGCAGCGGTGAAGTTGACCGGCGCGTCGCTGCTGAGGGAGTTCCTGGAGCACCGGCTGGCTCCGCTTCAGCAGTACTCGCTTCCAATGTGGAGGCCCCGTCCGAACCCCACGGCCTTGGCCACCGGAGACCTAGCTGCGGTTCTCCAATCTCTGGTCGGGGGCAATGTGGCGAGGCTGGAGGGCGCTCCTACACCCTTGTTCCTCCGCAACGACTGGGAGCGGGTGGTGAAGTCCATGCCCGTCTTCAACGGGGATGGGCCAGTGCCCCTGGAAGCTCCTGAGGAATCGGTGGACGTGCCCTCCGGCGACTCCAGTGAAGAGGAAGAGGGAGGGGAGCGCGGAAAGGGGCCTGACTCCGAGGCGACTGACGGAGAGTCGAGGGCTCCCCTCCCCCGACGCAGGTCCCGCGTTCTCCACCTCTCTCCGAATGATGACGACGAGGATGACGACGAAGACGATGACGAGCAGGACGGCGGGAGCTCGCCCCCGATCCCGAAGAAGGACAGGACCGGGCTGATCTCCCGCGGGTCTCCCCCGGCCCCGGGGAGAACCGTAGACGCACCTTCCGCCTCCAAGCTTCCTGAGGTTGACCCTTCCAGCCGGCTTTTAGGCTTCAAATTTGGCCGGAGGCCGCTTCAGCTCACTAGCGACGACCCGTAAGCATTCGATTCTTGTCTTTATCTCTTGCTCTTTTTCTGAGGCTTGACGTCCGCATCTTTGGATAGGTTGGCGCCCGCAGCAAAGAGGCTGAAGGGGGCTCCTGAGGTTCCATCCGTGGCGGCGCTTCTGCCCGCGAAGGAAGGTGACCGCGATGCACAGGCTTCTCCTGCCCGGTTGTCCTCGCGAGGTTTGGCTGAGCCGGCTGGGGCGAGCTCAGCCCCCATGGCCCAAGTGGCTCCCAAGGTGCTCTGGCCTGCCGCCGCCAATACAGCTGTCGGGGCACGGCAGACTCCGCGTCAGGATGCTGCGGCTGCGCTGCCGCCTTCTCCTCCTACTCCACCAGCCGCTGTCTCTCCGACTCCTTCTGCCGTTCTGGATCGTGCTGTTGCTGAGCTGGACCGACTGCGGCAGGATCTTCTTGGCGCCGACCCCCGCTTGGTGGCCGGGCGTTTGGAGCTGGCTTCTGGATGGGTTCGCTCTGACGCCTCGATTCGGGCGGCGCTGGTCCAGGCCTTGACGGCATGCGATGAGGAGAAGCAGGTCGTCCTGGAGGCGAAGGCTGCCCGAGATGCAGCCTTGGGGGAGGTGGTCGACGTCCACGGTCGCTGCAAGGCGCTGGAGGACGAGCTGCAAGGCCTGCAGGATCGGCTCGCGGAAGAGGTCCGCCTTCGCCAAGAGCAGGAAGAAGGCGTGAAGGCTCGCGAGGCAGCCGTCGAGGGCCAGGAGGCCAAGCTCAGGAAGCGCCGCGACCGCCTAGGCGCGCTGGAGCAGGAGTTGGGGGCGAGGAAGACCGCCTAGGCCCTGATTCTTGCCGAGGACCACACGGCCTTCACGGAGTTGGAGGCGAAGGCTCGCTCCTCGCTGAGACGCTTTATGACAGCGGCCTGGAGAACTCGTTGGCCGGTGCCGAGGACGGCCCCGCCAAGCTGCTTCCCTTCCTGGTTCACGCTCTTGAAGATGTCGCCCTTGGCCTTGGCCCCACGGCCGAGGCCGAGGCGCGTGTCCTGTCTTCTGCAGCACTGACGCGGGTCCTCGCCCACATCTACCTTCGCGATCCCGGTGTCAACCTCGACAGCCTGCTGGAGCCAGTGAGCGGTGAGCGTGCCGCTACCGCTGCCGAGGCCGTGAAGGGTCGCGCAGAGGCTCTTCTAGGGAAGTTTCGGGCCTTCAGCACCAAGCCGGAGCAAGGCGCTGCCGACCCTGCTGCTTCGTGAGGCGAACCCGCTCCGCGCTGCTCCCCCGCTGCCAAGTGACTCCGTCGTGGCTCCTGTCCTGCTTTTAATTCCTGCACACGTATCATGCCTCGGGGAGGCATTTAAACTTGTGTTTGGCATTGAAATAACAGTGTGGACTGTAATATTTGCTTTTGAATTCCTTGAAATCAGCGCTTTTCCTTCCTACTTGCTTACGTTCTACGCCGGCAGAGCCCGGCCCCACGCGTAGCTCACCCAGCAATAGTCCCGACCGGAAACCAGGATGGGACCAAGGAGTGAGGGGCTATGTGACAAGTTAGGATCCTGAGTCGCGATGCTCAGGAGTCCCCCTTAGCGCATGAACAGCAAGTAGGGAGGTGTGATGCGGGTGGATCCACCGTTCTACGTCTGCAGGGCCCGGCCGTGCGCGTGCCTCACCCAGCGATGGTCCCGACCGGAAACCAGGACGGGGCCACGGAGTGAGGGGCTACGTGACCAGTTAGGCTCCTGAGTCGTGATGCTCAGGAGTCCCCCTTGACGCTCAAACGGCCTTCATACCTTGGCTCCGCTCGGGGAGAGACGCATGACGAACCAGGCCCGGGGGGACCCGGCCGGGCGGCGTGCATCTGGGTGTGACCCAGGCGCAGCCCCCGTGCCCAGCCCCCTCACGCGGCACTCCCGAGGGGAGGCGTTATGATGAGGCTAGACACTGAGCTCTGGGCTCCCTGAGGTTGATGCGGCCCGAGGGCCACCCTTAGTTGTTTATCACTAGCACGGAGCATAGTGCTACCGTATGTGTACGGGCATAGCCGCTCCTCGGCAGTGTCGTCAGCCAGCACGGAGCATGGTGCTTCCATTGGTACGTGGGAGGGCCCCCCCCTCCGGGAGGAGCCCCCGGGGCGTGTACAGACCCGCCTTGACACGTGGCTGGCACGGTAGGGCCTGGCGAGGTGTATCTGGGCACCCGTGAGCCAGCACGGGACTCACGGGGCCCTACCTCTAGGCGGGTTGCGCCTGACACTGGGCCTTATCTTGTGATGTGTCCCTGCAAATTTGGTTAGATGTCGGCACTCTACGTCCTCGAGTCCCGGCCCTCGAGCTGGTCTCAACCGTCGTTGGTATGCCAGGTCGCGATGCGATGGACAAGGCCAGAGGGTGAGGGCTGGAGAGCCAGTAAGAGCCCTGAGTCGCGATGCTCAGGTGCCCACCCTTTAACGTGCAAGTGGTCGGCATGGAGGAGAAGAGGTGCCATGGACCGGTGTCAAATAATCAAGCATGGTGGGTCTAACGCGTGATCGGAAAAAACGCAAATGGGATACATGCCACTGGGCATGGCCCGAGCGGCTTGGGGATCATGCAGCCTGAGGGGCGCCCCCAACAAGGTAAGCTAATCGACGCGAAATAAAAGGGATACACGCCGCAGGGACGGACCCACGCGGCCTGGGAATAATACAGCCCTGGGGGCGCTCCCAGCTGGAAGTAAAACTCGAAAGATGTCACCTGATGATGTTGAGGACGAAGGGGTGTTGGTGTAGCAGGCTCGGGGGGCTGCGGGAGCCGATCCTCACGAGCCCCCAGGCCCAGGGGCCTCGGGAGGCTCCGGAGGCGCTGGCGGCTCCTCGCGGGCCATCTCCATCTCTGCCAAGGCTGCGAAACACCTGGCCTCTCGTGCCTCCATGATGCCCCTCATGAGGCGCTGGTACGCGTCAGCCGCGTTCGGCAAGCCATAAGGCATGCGAACGTAGTTGTGGGGTGGACCTCTGCAGCGCCCCACTCGCGAGGGCCAGAGGCGCTCCAGAGAGACGACTCGGTTGAGCCCTGGTATGTCGATGCAGACGCGTAGCCCACCATCCTCGCCTGGATGGGGGGCCACTACTGGTAGGCGGCGGGCGCCTCTCATGACTCTTGACTCCTGTAGCTCCTGAATGGCCTTGCTGACGAACTCCTGTGGGTCTGGATCTCCTTGCCTTGCTCCTTCTTGAGGGAAACATGCTTCAAAACACGCCTCCAAGTGGTGCCCAAGCGCCTCCCTCGTGACCCTAGCTAGGTCGGTGGCCCTCCAGGGGAGAGCCCTGCCTGAGGAGGGCGCCGGGCGCGCTTTCCTATGCGATGGAGGGAGGCTCACCCTGGGCAGGCGCGGGCCCAGAGGGGCCTGCCTCCTGAGTGGTGGAGCAGGACGATGTCTTCTTCTTCTTGGGGGCGGTCTCGGGAAGCCTCCTGTTTCCGCGATCCGGGTCTTCCAGTGATGCGGCCTGAAAGGCTCGTTCCAGGGAACACACCGCATCCTTCTCTTCACAGGGCACCGTGATGACTCCGCCACTTCCTGGCATCTTGAGGACGTTGTAGCCGTGGTGAGTTACGGCCATGAACTTGGCCAGCGCTGGGTACCCAAGGATGGCGTTGTACGGCGGGCGAATGTGACCGACGTCGAAGTCGATGAGCTCGGTGCGGTAGTTGTCGCGTGCCCCGAAGGTGACAGGGAGGCGGGCCTGCCCAATCGGGACCGTGGAGCCATCAGTGATACCGGAGAAGGGCTTGGTTGGCTGAAGCTGGCTGTAGGGCACTTGGAGGTTGTTGAACGTCTCCACAGACAGGACGTTGAGCCCTGCCCCGCCATCGATGAGGGTCTTGGTGACCACCATGTTGCTGATGATTGGGGAACAAAGCATCGGGAGGACCCCAGCTGTTGCCGCACACTTGAGCTGATCTGCTAAGCTGAACGTGATGGCGCATGCCGACCACCTGAGAGGGCATGTGGCTTCGAGTCTGGGGAGTGCTGCGTTCACTTTGCGGGCGAACTGCTTGAAGATGCACTGAGAGGCTGGGGCTTGAGCTCCGCCCAGGATGCAGGCGATCGCACGCGGCTCCTGGAAGCCCCCAGCCTCCTCGTCTTGATGGCGGTCCTCGTTTCTCCTTGGCAGCGGCGGCAGCGGTGGGAGGCCTGCGTTACCTAGCGGGCGATCCTCGCGAGGCTGATCCCTCCATCCTCTCTCGCGAGGTTGGTCGCGCCACCCTTGGCGCGGCCCACGGTCTTCCCAGCGTCCTGCGTTTCTTCCTCCTCCTCGACCGTAGCCCCGGTCACCACGGTTGGGTCGACGGCCGATCCTTCCTTCACGCACGGCTCGGAGTTTTTGGCATTCGTTGGTGTTGTGGGTGTGAAGGTCGTGGTACACGCAATACTGGCTGCCCTTGGGAGGTTCGGGCTGATCTCTGCCCCGCTTGGTGTCTGGTTCTGCCACGAGCACTGCAGCCCCCTTGCACTACACATCCTTGGCCTTGAGCTTCTTCTCTTCTGGGTCTGCGGCAGGCAGCTCGAGGAGGGAGAGATGCCCCTCCTCAGCCCTGGCGCACTTGTTTTCCAAGTTGAACAGCTCCAAGGAAGTGCACAGGTCTTCATGCATCGCCAGCTCCTCCTTCATCTTGACGTCGCGCACGCCGTTGGAGAAAGCTAAGATGATGGCCTCCTCAGTCACCTTGGGGATCTTGAGGCATGCGTTGTTGAAGCGCTGGGTGTACTTCTGCAGGGTTTCCCCGGGTTGTTGCTTGATGCGGCGCATGTCGCTCACGGCGGGCGGCCAGTCGCGAGTACCTTGGAAGTTGGCGATGAAGCTGTAACACCCCGGATGTAACTTTCCCAATTTGTACTCCAACTCTTGCCGTTTCGGTGTTAAGTTATTTTATTTTCTTGGGTTCGGGTTTTTGTCTCCGTGTGTTGTTATCGTTGTCATGCATCTCATATAATGTCATCATGTGCATTGCATTTGCATATGTGTTCCTCTCATGCATTCGAGCATTTTCCTCGTTGTCCGTTTTGCATTCCGGCGCTTCGTTCTCCTCCGGTGGCCATTTCTACCTTTTTTCGTGTGTGGGGATTAAACATTTCCGGATTGGACCGAGACTTGCCAAGCGGCCTTGGTTTACTACCGGTAGACCGCCTGTCAAGTTTCGTACCGTTTGGACTTCGTTTGATACTCCAATGGTTAACCGAGGGACCGAAAAGGCCTCGTGTGTGTTGCAGCCCGACACCCCTCCAATTTGGCCCAAAACCCACCTAAACCTCTCAATCATCTAGAGCGTTCGATCACGATCGCGTGGCCGAAAACCGCACCTCATTTGGACACTCCTAGCTCCCTCTACCTCTATTTAAAGATCCCCCGAAAATCTCCTTCTCCCCCCCCCGAAAACCCTAGATCTCATCATCGCGCGCCGCCGGACAAAAATCCCACCGACGGACATGTCCGGGCCGACCCCGCCGCCGCCACGTGGCAGTTCACCATTCGCCCGCGCGCCGTGTCCACATCC
>NC_057803.1:116692456-116706240 GCF_018294505.1 Triticum aestivum
GCCCCGGGCCCGCGCCCCTCGCCGCCCCTCGGGTCCCGCGCCCGGCCGCGCCTCCCCAGCCTCCCTCTCCGGCGAGTACCTCTTCGCCGGATCCCCTCTCCGGCGGGAAGCTCCGGCGAGATCCGCCACCGCCTCGGCTTCCATGCATCGTTGACTTTTGTCTCGAGGTGGTTTTTTTCTCCTAAGTCCTCGAAATCTCAGATCCATGTGCTCCTGTTCATAGCCTCGTATCTCCGCATCCGTAACTCCGTTTTTGGCATATATCATATCAAAATGTTCACCTCAGAGAGTACATCATTTCATTCCATTGCATCATTTTCATTTGAGTTCATCTTGATGCCCGAAATGCTGTTAGAAGAGGGCTACTTGAGATATTTGTTAGATCTGCTGCTCCATTTAGCTTTTTGTCATTTTTGCCATGATTATTGTGTGCATGATATGCCCATGAGTTCTACATATGTTTTGTTAAGGGTTTTGTCATCTTTCCAGAGGTGCAACCCATGTATTTTTGTGATGTGTGTGGTGACTAGCACAAGCTTGCCAAGTGAGGCACTTGGTAATTCTGATTTCAGGGACTTAGCAATTCCACTAAGTCCTTGATCTGTTTATCTCATATGGCCATATGTTCATGTTGTTTCCTAGTGATCCGTGCCTCTTTTGAGGATGATCAGTAAGGATGTTTTGTTAATCTTGTAGTGCTCTATCCATCCATGTCTTTGTTTGCAATTATGGAGCACCCTAGCTTGAGTCAATCGAGCTCTACTTTTGCTACTTTGTGAATCTGGGCAGATTGTCAACTTGTTTGCAATTTTGCCGATGATGTTGTAGTTGATCCGTGCATGCTATGCTAATGTTCTTGCCATGTCTAGCTTGCATTTTGTGTGTTCTTGATAGATGTATGCTTAGTTGGTCATGACTTGCACCGTACTGAGTGCATCGAGCTCGTAAACATGCCTACTTGAGTTATGTTTCAGCATGCTCCAGTTTTGTAACGCCCTCGATGCGGCTATATCTCCCACGTGTCGAAGCACGACTTAGAGGCATAACCGCATTGAAAGCAATGTCGCAAGTGAGGTAATCTTCACACAACCCATGTATTACATAAGGGAAAGAGATACATAGTTGGCTTACAATCACCACTTCACACAATACAAGAATAAAGCATTACAACATCCAAATACAATCAAGGTCCGACTACGGAACCAAAATAAAAGAAGAACCCCAAATACGACAAGGTCCCCGATCGACCCCAACTGGGCTCCACTACTGATCAACTAGAACGAAGCAACACAAAGGACAAGATCTTCAACGAGCTCCTCCTTGAGCTTGGTTGCGTCACCTGCTCTGTTCAACGGCACCTGCAAGCTGGTTTTGGAAGTATCTGTGAGCCACAGGGACTCAGCAATCTCGCACCCTCGCGATCAAGACTATTTAAGCTTATGGGTAAGGTAAAGGTATGAGGTGGAGCTGCAGCAAGCGACTAGCATATATGGTGGCTAACATACGCAAAAGGGAGCGAGAAGAGAAGGCAAAGCACGATCGATAAAAGTATGATCAAGAAGTGATCCTAGAACAACCTACGTCGAGCATAACTCCAACACCGTGTTCACTTCCCGGACTCCGCCGGAAAGAGACCATCACGGTTACACACGTTGTTGATATATTTTAAATTAAGGTTAACTTCAGGTTTTCTACAACCGGACGTTAACAAATTCCCATCTGCCCATAACCGCGGGCACGGCTTTCGAAAGTTCAAATCCCTGCAGGGGTGTCCCAACTTAGCCCATGACAAGCTCTCACGGTCAACGAAGGAATAGATCTCCTCCCGAGACATTCCGATCAGACTCGGTATCCCGGTTCTACAAGACATCCTCGACAATGGTAAAACAAGTCCAGCAAGACCGCCCGATGCGCCGACATCCTGATAGGATCTGCACATATCTCGTTCTCAGGGCAACACCAGATGAACACTACGTACATCTAAAACCATCCCTCAAGTTTCCCCGAGGTGGCGCCGCAAGTGGCTCTAGTTTGGACCAACACTTAGACAAGCACTGGCCCGGGGGGGTTAAAATAAAGATGACCCTCGGGATGCGCGACTCCCAAGGGAAAAAGGCTAGGTGGCAAATGGTAAAACCAAGGTTGGGCCTTGCTGGAGGAGTTTTATTCAAAGCGAACTGTCAAGGGGTTCCCATTATTACCCAACCGCGTAAGGAACGCAAAATCCGGGAATATAACACCGATATGACGGAAACTAGGGCGGCAAGAGTGGAACAAAACACCAGGCATAAGGCCGAGCCTTCCACCCTTTACCAAGTATATAGATTCATTAATTAAATAAGATATATTGTGATATCCCAACAAGTAAACATGTTCCAACAAGGAACAACAACTCCATGTTCTAACAAGGAACAAACTTCAATCTTCACCTGCAACTAACAACGATATAAGAGGGGCTGAGCAAAGCGGTAACATAGCCAAACAACGGTTTGTTAGGACAAGGTGGGTTAGAGGCTTGGTTCAACAATATGGGTGGCATGATAAGCAAGTGGTAGGTATCGCGGCATAGGCATAGCAAAAAAGCGAGCAACTAGCAAGTAAAGATAGAAGTGATTTCGAGGGTATGGCCATCTTGCCTGAAATACCACAAGGAAGAGGAACGAGTCCATGAAGAAGACAAACGGACGTAGTCAAACGGGTCCTCACAAACACGATGTTATCGGAACCAACCCGAAGAAGCAACACCGGAAAGAAGCAAACAACATAGTAAACAACCACCACATAAGCATGGCATGATGCACAATCAAGTATGTTGCATGTCCGGTTTAATGATGCATGGCATGGCAAAGTGCACAAACAAAACTACAAATTAAGTGGAGATCAATATGCAACGATTTGCATATTGACGAAACACCACATGACTTATTTAGTTCTCTCTCGGTTATGTACCCAACAATATTAAATGTTGTTAAGCATGTCAAGAGGTGAAACATAAAGGGATTATCTATCTAAACAATTTAAATGGGGCCGGATATAGCAAACGACAAATCCGGTAAATCCCCATATGCATATAGCAAATTAATACAAACAACAATTTTAAATATTCTTGATGTTGTTAACATGATGCGGATGACATGTTCAAGTTTATGCAAGTTTTTATGAAAATGTTGATAAGAGCATTATGAAGCATTTGTCACCGTGGTGGAAAGAAAAGGGGTGCCACGGCAACGATATGAAAACGGTGCCACGGCAGCGTTCCGGTTCCGGTAACTCCATTGAGATACCGATGCAAAGGAGAAGTGTGCGGATGCATGCAAAAGATGGTGGGGCGCTCCCGGATTCCGGGTGTCCCACGAGTTAGCGACAAGGAAACGAGTGACAATTTGAATAGGGTGCAAAACACGAGCATCTCAAGCATCGCAAACATACGTTCACGGACGTCGCCTCGAGGTTATACCTTTGAAGCGTGCGGTATTGCGGCGGTTCGAGTTCGTAGTGGAAGTAATGGTACTCGCGGATCGTAGTGGAAGTAGAGGTTCACGAGTCGAAGAGGAAGTAGACGTTCATGAGGTCGTCGTGGAAAGTAGCAGTTCACGCGACGGTAGTTGAACTTGACGTTTGCGTTACACGGGTCTTCGATGACGGTCGTCGTACATGGTTTGGAGTGGTACTTGTATCTTCGGACTTGTCGGTCTCGTCATCTTGAAGGTGTGCTAGACGGTCTTCGTGATTCCGAAGGCGACGGTAGAGGTACAAACGTTCTCGCGGTACTTGGGTCGTCGTGGAACTTGGCGCTTGCGGTATTGATAGCTCGAAGGGGTACTTGGCGGGTCTGAGGTCTTCGGCCGTAGTGGTTCTTGATGATACGGGTAGTCGAACTTGACGAAAAACGGGTCTCCTCGGGGACTTGATGCATCCGAATTCTTCGAGTTTGTAGTGGTACTTGGCGTTCTGGTTCGGGGGTGAAGCATGTACTTGGCAGCAAAACAGAGACGAGCAAGAGAAGGAGGGACGACGCAGTGGAGGCAAGATCGCTGGACGAGGTCGAGGTACGGAGCAGGGCGCCGAGTGGCACGACATGGTGCAGCTCGAGCACGAGGAGAAGCAGAGGAGGCCCGATGAGGAAGGGGCTTGCTGGCTTGGAGGCTCTGGTGGCCGGCGCCATGACGACTGGGGCCAGCGGCCTACGCCAAGAGCAGCAAGGAGAAGGCCGGGATGGGCAGTGCTTGACGTCGGCGGGCGGCGGCCTCACCGGAGTGGGGAAGGCGGTGACACTGGTGGGAGAAGGAGGCGGGGGTGCGGGCTCGCGCATGCTGATGGCCCCGTGGGCGCAACGGCGGTGAGGAGGCCGACGTGGCTCCGACCTGGTTCCCTGGATCGAAGGAGGAGGGAGGATGAGGGGAGCCGGAGGAAGATCGAGAGGGGGTTCGAGCAGCTGGGGATGGGGATCGGACTGCGAGGGAAAGATGGGGTCAGGCACGAGAGAGAGAGATCGAGGGAAGGAGGAGGTTGAGCGAGGGAGATGGCTTCTGGCGGCGGTGAGGGAACGAGGGAACGAGCAATCGAGGGGAGTGGGGTTCAGTCGGGCCTAGGGTTGTAGGCACTAGTGGGAGCCGGCTGGGCCTAGCAGGCCATGAAGCAGGAGGGGCCGGCCTGGCTAATGGGCTTGTGGGGAACGATGGCCTGGGTGGGCCAGCTTGGTGGGAGGCCCAAATGGCCAGCAGTGCATGCTCTCTCTCTCCCTCATGTTTCCTTTTGCAGAAAAGAAAAGAGAGAAAAAAAGAGAGGTTAGGAAAAGATTTATGCATGGGGTAATTTCTCCCGGTCTCATAAAAAAGAGCTTAAACCCAGAAAAATGGAGTGGGCAAGAATGCAAGATCTAAATTCAAAATCATTTGAATTTAATCCAAAAGGTTTGAACAAGGGCTAGGAAATGAAGGTGTCCAAAAATGTTCGGATTTTTGGTAGAGCTCCAAAATATGATGAAAGAAATATATGGCCATGTTGGAGACCGAGAATTAAGATAACAAAGGCATTGGGATATTTTGCAAGTGTGTTTGCGTTAACTCCAAACGAATGGAATATTTTTATTTAGCTCCCTAATATTGGGAGGATATGTTATAAAGAGAATCACCATGTGAATTCCCTCGATTTAAATGGACCGAAGATCCATGCAATTTATTTAGTTGAGTTGCAAAAGATTTATGAGATGATGGCATGATGACATGATGCAATGCAAAAATAAAAGTGCAGGCACAAATGAAACACACGGAGAAACCCGGAACATATGGAAGTATTCTCGCGCATCGGTCTCGGGGCGTCACAAGCTTTCACTAAGTCTGAGAACTGATTATGTTTTTGCTATGTTCACATGCTTGCAATTGTATTTTCTGATCCCTTTTGGCTCAAGGTCACTAAGGGACTTTTGTTAAGCTCTTTGAGTAGCTCCATGCCATGCTTTACTTTGCCATGTTCAGGTCCTGTAGCATGTAGTTTTGTTGCTCCGAAGAGTGCTACCTGATCTGAAATTCCAGACAAGTGTTGATTTCTCTAAGTCTGAAATCTGTTTGTCTTATGCATTTTTGCCATGCTTGTTTGATCCTGTTAATGGATGAATTGGCCGTAGCTCAGTGCTAGACTTTTGTTAAGCATCTTCAATGAATCCCTGCCATGTATTTTTTTGTCATGTTTGGGTGGTGTAGCATGTTCTTCTCATTGAATTTAGATGGCTACTTGCTGTAAATCGCAGACCGGTGTCATATTTGAATCGCTTGCCATTTCCAAACCGTAACTCCGATTCCGGCGTTCTTTATATCATTTTCAAGCGATTTCATCTCATTTTTCCAGTGGCACACTTGGATTTCCATGTTGGGGCCAGGTTCTTGCTTTTCTTGTCACATCTTGCATATGCATCCCGCATCGCATCCCGCATAGTATATCATCTTTGCATCATGTTGTTTGAGTTGCACGTGGTTGATTTGTGTCCTTGTTGCTTGTTTGTCTTGTTTGGGTAGAGACGGGAGATGAGTTCGCTAACGAGGAGCCCGTTGAGTTTGCTTTCGAGGATCTAGTCAACTCTGACAACTGTGCAGGCAAGATGATCATACCCTCAAAATCACTACTATCTTTGCTATGCTAGATTGCTCGCTCTTTTGCTATGCCATTGCTACGATGCCTACCACTTGCTTTCAAGCCTCCCAAATTGCCATGTCAAACCTCTAACCCACCTTGTCCTAGCAAACCGTTGATTGGCTATGTTACCGCTTTGCTTAGCCCCTCTTATACCGTTGCTAGTTGCAGGTGCAGATTGGAGGCCGTTCCTTGTTGGAACATTTATTTACTTGTTGGGATATCATTATATTGCCATGTTATCTTAATGCATCTATATACTTGGTAAAGGGTGGAAGGCTCGGCCTCTCGCCAAGTGTTTTGTTCCACTCTTGCTGCCCTAGTTTCCGTCATATCAGTGTTATGTTCCCGGATTTTGCGTTCCTTACGCGGTTGGGTTATAATGGGAACCCCTTGATAGTTTGCCTTGATTAAAGCTTTTCCAGCAATGCCCAAACTTGGTTTTACCATTTGCCACCTAGCCTCTTTTCCCTTGGGTTTCCGGAGCCCGAGGGTCATCTTATTTTAAACCCCCCCGGGCCAGTGCTCCTCTGAGTGTTGGTCCACCTGTCAGCTGCCGGTGGCCACCAGGGGCAACTCTGAGCTGGCGTACCCGTACCTAAGACAATCTGAGTGTGCCCTGAGAAAGAGATATGTGCAGCTCCTATCGGGATTTGTCGGCACATTAGGGCGGTGCTGTTGGTCTTGTTTTAACCTGTCGAAGTGTCTTGAAGAACCGAGATACCGAGTCTGGTCGGAACGTCTTGGGAGGAGGTCTATTCCTTCATTGACCGTGAGAGCTTGTCATGGGCTAAGTTGGGACTCCCCTACAGGGTTTTGAACTTTCGAAAGCCGTGCCCGCGGTTATGGGAAGATGGGAATTTGTTAATGTCCGGTTGTAGATAACTTGAACCTTAATTTAATTAAAATGAATCAACTGAGTGTGTTACCGTGATGGCCTCTTCTCGGCGGAGTCCGGGAAGTGGACACGGTGTTGGAGTAATGTTTGCGCAAGTTGTCCTCTAGTTTCTCGCTCGCGCTTTGCCTCCTCTTCTCGCTCTCTTTTGCGAATAAGTTAGCCACCATATATGCTAGTCGCTTGCTGCATCTCCACTTATATGTTTACCTTGCCTTACCTATAAGCTTAAATAGTCTTGATCGCGAGGGTGCGAGATTGATGAGTCCCTGTGGCTCACAGATTACTATTACACCAGATGCAGGGCCCGATGATTCCTCTCCAGGAGACGCATTTGAGCTCAAGTGGGAGTTTGACGAAGACTCTCAAAGATACTATGTTTCCTTACCTGATGATCAGTAGTGGTGCCCAGTTGGGGGTGATCGGGACCGTGTCGCATGTTGGGTTGTCTTTTATTTTGGCGCCGTAGTCGGGCCATGAGTGTTTGGTTGATGTAATGTTATTTATGTACTTGATTGACGTGGCGAGTGTAAGCCAACTATGTTATCTCCCCTTTTATTATCTATATTACATGGGATGTTGTGAAGATTGCCTAACTTGCGACATATGCCTTCAATGTGATTATGCCTCTAAGTCGTGCCTCGACACGTGGGAGATATAGTCGCATCGAGGGTGTTACAAGTTGGTAATCAGAGCCTTCCCCGACCTTAGGAGCCCCATTGCTTGATCGTTTTTAGCGGTCGAGTTGTGTCTGGAAAAATGTTTTGAGTCATTTAGGAATTATATATCGGAGAGTTTAGGAATTCTTTTTACTTCTCAGTCTCCTCATCGCTCTGGTAAGGCATCCTGACGTAGAGTTTTGACTCTTCTCTTCTCAAATTTCACTAAAAAAAATTAGGATCACGCGAGTATCTTGGAATCGTTCCGATGGTTTTATGATGAGAACATTGTCTTGGTGCCTCCTGTCAGGGGTTTTGTGGAAGTGTCCCGGGGAGTTGAGCTCTGAGGTGTTGTCGTCATAATTTTATCGTTGCAATTCTGGAATACCTGAGTTTAGTACGCCGACATCAAAAATCTCTTTTATGCAGTTCGTTGGTGAGTTAACCTCGACGCCACCCAGTACTGGGGCGGGAGTTCGGGAGTATCGCCATAACTTGTATAACGGATGCTTTTCGAAGGTTGAGGTAGATGGTTTCCGAAGTTTTTCTCAGTTATGTGTTGAAGGATGGATACAGCTGGATGTAGGAATTGCTAGTTTGGGTGAGATATTATGCTTCCCCTGTATCCCCAACACCTGATTGCATAACCGGAAAGGTTCAGGAGTTTCATAGGTGGGAATTCATGTAGCTCTAGTTCTTCTTCCACGGATATTTGGTTTGAGATTGGGATTTCTTACCGATTATTCGTTCTTGATCCGTACCTTGTTGATTTATTTCTCTACCTTTATTCTACGTGGCTTCTCAATTTATGGATATGTGACCATTTCAAGAGGAATGCATTCGTTCATTTCGTTCGGATGTGAAGACTATATGTTGCAATTTTCATTCGTTGGATTCAGCTTCAATATTTGTCTATCAATGTGCTAATGGATGTCAACCTCTTCAGGATGGCTCCTCCAACGCGCACGACTCTGAATCCTAATCCGCCACCACCTCCCCCTCCTCCGGAGGCATGGCAAGCTGTAACGGCCGCAACCAATGCAAACACACAGTTGATCATGCAAATTCTCCAAGAGCGCAATCAAGGCAACCAAGGGAACCAAGGCAACAATCAGAATCACTTTGCTACACTCAACCAGTTCCTTGCTAATGGGCCAAAGACATTTAGCAATTGTGTTGAGGCAATCGATGCTGACGATTGGCTTGTGGATCTGTACAAGCATTTCGAGTGCAGTAACGTCAGGCCTGAGGACTTTGTTAAGTTCGCTTCCTTCCAACTCAAAGATCAAGCTGCAGAATGGTTCCAGCAATACAAGGAATCCAGAGGTGGACGTGTTATCACTTGGGATGAATTCCGTCGAGATTTCCGAGCTCATCATATCCCCCAGAGCGTGGTTGAAAGCAAGCGTGAGGAATTCCGCAACCTGAAGCAAGGCTCTTTGTCTGTCTATGACTACAACAAGTTGTTCCAGAAGCTCGCCCGCTTTGCTAAGCAGGACGTGCCTGATGAGAAGAGCATGATATACCAGTTCAGGGGTGGTCTCAGAGAAGAAATTCAGCTAGCTCTTGTTCTCTTTGAGCCCTTGAGGTACGATGAGTTCTACAACATGGCACTGAAGCAAGAGGCTGCTCAGTTGAGGTGTGATGCTTCCAAGAAGCGAGTCAGAGATGTTACTCCTTCTTCCTCTACTCAAGTGGCCAAGCAGCAGAAGTATTGGCTTCCTCCTCCTCCGTTCCGTCAGCCGTATCAGCAGAAGAGCAAAGGTAGCAGTGGATCTTCCCACCCACCCAACCCTGGCTTTCAGAACAAGACTTCGTCTCAAGCTCCAAGATTGAGTGCTCCATATCACCGTCCGCTTTCAGAGGTCACGTGCAACAAGTGCCAATAGAAGGGTCATTATGCCAACAAGTGTTTCAATCAGAGGCGTCTTCCTCCTCCTCCTCCTATCAGATCGGCAAGTACAGCTGTGGTCAAGCATAACCCCAAGCACGCCAAGGTCAACTTGATGAATGCAGCTCAGGCAGAGGATTCATCAGATGTCATCATGGGTAACCTTCTTGTTAATGATATTCCCGCAAGAGTTCTTTTTTACACGGGTGCATCGCATTGTTTCATCTCGAGACCGTTTTCATCTAAGCATGGTTTGGCTTTGCAAATTTTGCCTAGTCCATTAGCAGTTGTATCTCCCGGTAGGCGCATGCATGCTAACTCCATTGCTCCTGATGTTACTATCACTTTGGGAGACTACAAGTTTCTATCTTCTCCTACGGTTCTTGGTGACTCACATATTGATCTTATTCTCGGAATGGATTGGCTTTCTAAGCACAAGGCTCAGCTTGATTGTGCAGCCAGGCAGATTCAATTGACTCATTCGTCTAAGGATGTAATTGTCTTTGCCGCTCGTGATGATACAATCCGTCTGTATTCTCTCAATGAGAAGGGTAAACTGGATGATATCTCGCAAATTCCAGTCGTTTGCGAATATCAAGATGTCTTTCCAGAAGAGCTTCCAGGAATGCCTCCGCACCGGCCAGTTGAATTCGTTATTGATCTTGAGCCCGGCACGGAACCTGTGTGCAAACGCCCTTACAAGCTCGGACCTGAAGAGTTGAAGGAGCTGAAGAAGCAACTCGATATTCAAGAGAAAATGGGTCTCATCCGGCCTAGTTCTTCTCCGTGGGGTTGCGGTGTTCTTTTTGTGAAGAAGGATGGAACGGACCGACTGTGTGTTGATTACCGTCCATTGAACAAGAAGACCATCAAGAACAAATACCCACTTACCAAATCAACGAGCTGTTCGAACAACTCAAAGGTGCCCAAGTATTCTCCAAGCTTGATCTCCGTATGGGTTATCATCAGATTCGAATCCGTGAGCAAGATATTCACAAGACGGCTTTCAGGACAAGCTTTGGTTCATATGAATACACTGTCATGTCTTTTGGTCTCGTCAATGCTCCTCCGAATTTCTCTCGCATGATGAACTTCATCTTCAACGCCTACACCAATGACTTCGTTTTGGTCTATCTCGATGACATTCTGGTTTTCTCGAGGAACAAGGAAGATCATGCCAAGCACTTGCGTTTGGTACTCGATAAGCTCAGGGAACATCAGTTCTACGCCAAGTTCTCCAAGTGTGAATTTTGGCTCGATGAGGTTCTTTATCTTGGTCATATCATCTCTGCCAAGGGCATTGCCGTGAATCCTGAGAAGGTGTCTGCAATTGTGAATTGGGAACCTCCTCAAAACGTGAAGCAACTCCGTAGCTTCCTCGGTCTCTCAAGCTATTGTCGAAGATTCATTGAAAACTTTTCTAAGACCGTGAAGCCTCTCTCTAATCTTCTCCAGAAGCATGTCAAGTACGTTTGGTCTCCGGAGTGTGACATTGCTTTCAACACTTTGAAAGAGAAATTGATCACTGCTCCAGTTCGGACTCCGCCTGATGAATCCAAGCTGTACGAGGTCTTTTGTGATGCCTCTCTCCAAGGTCTTGGCGCAGTATTGATGCAAGAGAAGAAAGTTGTTGCTTATACCTCTCGCCAGTTGAAGCCCAATGAGAAGAACTACCCCACTCATGATCTTGAGTTGGCGGCAGTTGTGCATGCTCTTTTGACTTGGAGACATCTCTTATTGGGAAGAAAAGTGGACATTTTCACTGATCACAAGAGTCTCAAGTACATCTTCACTCAGCCTAATCTCAACCTCAGGCAAAATCGATGGGTCGAAATGATTCAAGAGTATAATCCGAGTATCGAGTATACTCCAGGCAAGGCCAATGTGATTGCTGACGCATTGAGCAGAAAGGCTTATTGCAATAGTCTGATTCTTAAGCCTTATCAACCCGAGCTTTGTGAAGCTTTCCGCAAACTTAATCTGCAAATTGTTCCTCAAGGTTTCATCGCCAACCTTCAAGTCTCTCCTACCTTGGAAGACCAGATTCGCCAAGCCCAGCTTCTTGATGCTATGGTGAAAAAGGTGAAGATTGGGATTGCCAAGAGTCAACCCAAGTACAAGTGCTACCGCCTTGATGATAAGGATACTCTCTTCTTCGAGGATCGTATTGTTGTGCCCAAAGGTGACCTCCGTAAAGTGATCTTGAATGAGGCTCACAATTCTCTCCTCTCCATCCACCCTGGGAGCATGAAGATGTATCAGGACCTTAAGCAGGCTTATTGGTGGACTCGAATGAAGCGCGAGATTGCTCAATTCGTGAATGAATGTGATGTCTGCAGAAGAGTGAAGGCAGAACACCAAAGGCTACCAGGTCTCCTCCAACCTCTTGCCATTCCAGAATGGAAGTTTGACCACATTGAAATGGACTTCGTGACTGGGTTTCCAAAGTCCAAGCGTGGCAATGATGCTATATTCGTTGTCATCGACAAACTCACCAAAGTGGCTCATTTTCTGCCTATCAAAGAGTCGATCACTGCAGCTCAATTGGTGGAACTCTATACCTCTCGGATTGTCTCTCTGCACGGTATTCCACAAGTGATCTCTTCAGACCGTGGCAGCATCTTTACATCCAAGTTTTGGGATTCTTTTCAGAAGGCCATGGGCACCAACATCCGCTTCAGCACAGCTTTCCATCCTCAAACTAGCAGTCAAGTCGAGCGTGTCAACTAGATTCTTGAAGATATGCTCAGGGCTTGTGTGATCTCCTTCGACATGAAGTGGGAGGATTGTCTTCCTTATGCTGAATTATCCTACAACAATAGTTTTCAAGCAAGTTCGGGTAAGGCAACATTCAAAATTCTGTATGGAAGGAAGTGTCGTACCCCTCTCAACTGGTCTGAAACCGGTGAACGTCAGCTTTTGGGTAATGACTTAATCACAGAGGCAGAGGAAATGTGCAAAGTCATTCGTGATAACCTCAAAGCAGCCCAATCCCGCCAGAAGAGCTACTATGATAGTAAGAACCATGATTTGGCTTTCGAGATCGGAGATCATGTTTACCTCCGCGTCTCTCCTATGAAAGGTACTCGTCGCTTCGGTATCAAAGGGAAGCTTGCCCCAGATACGTGGGACCTTTCAAGATTGGCAGCAAGAGAGGCGACCTCGCCTATCAACTCAAGCTTCCTTCAAACTTTGCAAATGTTCATGACGTGTTCCATGTCTCTCAGCTTCGAAAGTTCTTCAAGACTCCTGACCGCGCCATCAACTTCGAGGACATTGAGCTCCAAGAAGATCTCTCTTATCGTGAGCACCTAGTTGCTATTCTTGAAGAGACTGAACGCAAGACTCGCAACAAGTCAATCAAATTTCTCAAAGTCAAGTGGTCACACCATTCTGACCGTGAAGCTACCTGGGAACACGAGGATCACCTCCGTTCTGAGTACCCGGCGTTCTTTCAGTCCTAGATCTCGGGACGAGATCCTTTCATAGTGGTGGAGTGTTGTAACACCCCGGATGTAACTTTCCCAATTTGTACTCCAACTCTTGTCGTTTCGGCGTTAAGTTATTTTATTTTCTCGGGTTCGGGTTTTTGTCTCTGTGTGTTGTTATCGTTTTCATGCATCTCATATCATGTCATCATGTGCATTGCATTTGCATACGTGTTCCTCTCATGCATTCGAGCATTTTCCCCATTGTCCGTTTTGCATTCCGGCGCATCGTTCTCCTCCGGTGGCCATTTCTACCTTTCTTTCATGTGTGGGGATTAAACATTTCCGGATTGGACCGAGACTTGCCAAGCGGCCTTGGTTTACTACCAATAGACCGCCTGTCAAGTTTCGTACCATTTGGACTTCGTTTGATACTCCAATGGTTAACCGAGGGACCGAAAAGGCCTCGTGTGTGTTGCAGCCCAACACCCCTCCAATTTGGCCCAAAACCCACCTAAACCTCTCCATCATCTAGAGCGTTCGATCACGATCGCGTGGCCGAAAACCGCACCTCATTTGGACACTCCTAGCTCCCTCTACCTCTATTTAAACATCCCCCGAAAATCTCCTTCTCCTTCCCCCCCGAAAACCCTAGATCTCATCATCGCGCGCCGCCGGACAAAAATCCCACCGACGGACATGTCCGGGCCGACCCCGCCGCCACCACGTAGCAGTTCGCCATTCGCCTGCGCGCCGTGTCCACATCCCCGCCGGCCCGCTCG
>NC_057803.1:116706754-116741014 GCF_018294505.1 Triticum aestivum
AGATCCATGTGCTCCTGTTCATAGCCTCGTATCTCCGCATCCGTAACTCCGTTTTTGGCATATAGCATATCAAAATGTTCACCTCAGAGAGTACATCATTTCATTCCATTGAATCATTTTCATTTGAGTTCATCTTGATGCTCGAAATGCTGTTAGAAGAGGGCTACTTGAGATATTTGTCAGATCTGCTGCTCCATTTAGCTTTTTGTCATTTTTGCCATGATTATTGTGTGCATGATATGCCCATGAGTTCTACATATGTTTTGTTAAAGGTTTGGTCATATTTCTAGAGGTGCAACCCATGTATTTTTGTGATGTGTGTGGTGACTAGCACAAGCTTGCCAAGGGAGGCACTTGGTAATTCTGATTTCAGGGACTTAGCAATTCCACTAAGTCCTTGATCTGTTTATCTCATATGGCCATATGTTCATGTTGTTTCCTAGTGATCCGTGCCTCTTTTGAGGATGATCAGTAAGGATGTTTTGTTAATCTTGTAGTGCTCTATCCACCCATGTCTTTGTTTGAAATTATGGAGCACCCTATCTTGAGTCAATCGAGCTCTACTTTTGCTACTTTGTGAATCTGGGCAAGATTGTCAACTTTTTTGCAATTTTGCCGATGATGTTGTAGTTGATCCGTGCATGCTATGCTATTGTTCTTGCCATGTCTAGCTTGCATTTTGTGTGTTCTTGATAAATGTATGCTTAGTTGGTCATGACTTGCACCGTAGTGAGTGCATCGAGCTCGTAAACATGCCTACTTGAGTTATGTTTCAGCATGCTACAGTTTTCACTAAGTCTGAGAACTGATTATGTTTTTGCTATGTTCACATGCTTGCAATTGTATTTTCTGATCCCTTTTGGCTCAAGATCACTAAGGGACTTTTGTTAAGCTCTTTCAGTAGCTCCATGACATGCTTTACTTTGCCATGTTCAGGTCCTGTAGCATGTAGTTTTGTTGCTCCGAAGAGTGCTACCTGATCTGAAATTCCAGACAAGTGTTGATTTCTCTAAGTCTGAAATATGTTTGTCTTATGTATTTTTGCCATGCTTGTTTGATCCTGTTAATGGATGAATTGGCCGTAGCTCAGTGCTAGACTTTTTTTAAGAATCTTGAATGCATCCCTGTCATGTATTTTGTTGTCATGTTTGGGTGCTGTAGCATGTTCTTCTCATTGCATTTAGATGGCTACTTGCTGTAAATCGCAGACTGGTGTCATATTTGAATCGCTTGCCATTTCCAAACCGTAACTCCGATTCCGGCGTTCTTTATATCGTTTTCAAGCGATTTCATCTCATTTTTCCAGTGGCACACTTGGATTTCCAAGTTGGGGCCAGGTTCTTACTTTTCCTGTCACATCTTGCATATGCATCCCGCATCGCATCCCGCATAGTATATCATCTTTGCATCATGTTGTTTGAGTTGCACGTGGTTGATTTGTGTCCTTGTTGCTTGTTTGTCTTGTTTGGGTAGAGCCGGGAGACGAGTTCGCTAACGAGGAGCCCGTTGAGTTTGCTTTCGAGGATCCAGTCAACTCTGACAACTGTGCAGGCAAGATGATCATACCCTCGAAATCACTACTATCTTTGCTATGCTAGATTGCTCGCTCTTTTGCTATGCCATTGCTATGATGCCTACCACTTGCTTTCAAGCCTCCCAAATTGCCATGTCAAACCTCTAACCCACCTTGTCCTAGCAAACCGTTGATTGGCTATGTTACCGCTTTGCTTAGCCCCTCTTATAGCATTGCTAGTTGCAGGTGAAGATTGGAGGCCGTTCCTTGTTGGAACATTTATTTACTTGTTGGGATATCATTATATTGCCATGTTATCTTAATGCATCTATATACTTGGTAAAGGGTGGAAGGCTCGGCCTCTCGCCAAGTGTTTTGTTCCACTCTTGCTGCCCTAGTTTCCGTCATATCGGTGTTATGTTCCCGGATTTTGCGTTCCTTATGCGGTTGGGTTATAATGGGAACCCCTTGATAGTTTGCCTTGATTAAAGCTTTTCCAGCAATGCCCAATCTTGGTTTTACCATTTGCCACCTAGCCTCTTTTCCCTTGGGTTTCCGGAGCCCGAGGGTCATCTTATTTTAAACCCCCCCGGGCCAGTGCTCCTCTGAGTGTTGCTCCACCTGTCAGCTACCGGTGGCCACCAGGGGCAACTCTGGGCTGGCCTACCCGTACTTAAGACAATCTGAGTGTGCCCTGAGAAAGAGATATGTGCAGCTCCTATCGGGATTTGTCGGCACATTAGGGCGGTGCTGCTGGTCTTGTTTTAACCTGTCGAAGTGTCTTGAAGAACCGAGATACCGAGTCTGATCGGAACGTCTTGGGAGGAGGTCTATTCCTTCATTGACCGTGAGAGCTTGTCATGGGCTATGTTGGGACTCCCTTGCAGGGTTTTGAACTTCCGAAAGCCGTGCCCACGGTTATGGGAAGATGGGAATTTGTTAATGTCCGGTTGTAGATAACTTGAACCTTAATTTAATTAAAATGAATCAACTGAGTGTGTTACCGTGATGGCCTCTTCTCGGCGGAGTCCAGGAAGTGGACAAGGTGTTGGAGTAATGTTTGCGCAGGTTGTCCTCTAGTTTCTCGCTCGCGCTTTGCCTCCTCTTCTCGCTCTCTTTTGCGAATAAGTTAGCCACCATATATGCTAGTCGCTTGTTGCAGCTCCACTTATATGTTTACCTTGCCTTACCTATAAGCTTAAATAGTCTTGATCGCGAGGGTGCGAGATTGCTGAGTTCCTGTGGCTCACAGATTACTATTACACCAGATGCAGGGCCCGATGATTCCGCTCCAGGAGACGCGTTTGAGCTCAAGTGGGAGTTCGACGAAGACTCTCAATGATACTATGTTTCCTTACCTGATGATCAGTAGTGGTGCCCAGTTGGGGGTGATCGGGACCGTGTCGCATGTTGGGTTGTCTTTTATTTTGGCACCGCGTCGGGCCATGAGTGTTTGGTTGATGTAATGTTATTTATGTACTTGATTGACGTGGCGAGTGTAAGCCAACTATGTTATCTCCCCTTTTATTATCTATATTACATGGGATGTTGTGAAGATTGCCTAACTTGCGACATATGCCTTCAATGCGATTATGCCTCTAAGTCATGCCTCGACACGTGGGAGATATAGTCACATCGAGGGTGTTACAGAAGTGGGTGCGCATCTCTTCCTAGGAGGAGATTGTGCCTGGAGCCAGGTTCATGAGCCAGGTGTGGGCCCCGTCCTTGAGCGCCATGGGAAACTAGTTCGCCATGACCTTCTCGTCTCTGTTGGCAGCTTCGATGCCCAGCTCGTAGAGCTGGAGGAACTCCACAGGGTCGGCCGTGTTGTCGTAGCGAGGAGGCAGGTCTGGTTTGAACTTGTCGGGCCACGCGATGCTGCATAGTTCGGTGGTGTAGGCGCGGCAGCCTGCTGTGGCCACGGGAATCCTTGGGTGGCGGAGATCCTGGTCTTGCATGTCCCCACGTGCTGGAGCAGGGGGATGGTCGCGACGTGCTGGAGCAGGGAGCGCCCAGGCAGCTTCTGGCGGGCGAGGGACTTCTTGGCAGCTGTGTTCTTGCTGCGCTGGCACCTGACGGAGCGGGTTCCGCACAGGGGCCATGCGCCTTGGAGCCATGGCGTCTTCTTGAGGAGGAGGCGGTTGGGGCGCCGCCAGAGCCTCTTCGCCCGCGCGGGGCGGGGTGCGGTGCAGCGGAACGGACGGCGCGAAAGAGCCCCCTGCAGCGCGGACGAGCTCGGCAACGCGGTCGAGCCATTCTTCATAGACATCGTCGACGGGACGGTAGCGCAGGAGCTCGTTTGCCGCGATGAGTGTAGCCCGAGCCTCCATGGGTGCGCGGAGCGCGCGGGACAAAGATCCAGCTAGGGCGAGCGAGGAAGTTGCGGTGCGGCCGTCTTGCCGCACGGACGGATGCTGGGACGATGCTTGCCGCTCGTCTCCCGCCAGGCCGGTGGCGGCGTTGACGGCAGGTGACGGGGAACGGCATGGATGCCCGCCGACAGGGGCCGTCTGGGCGACGCGGGAAGCGAGTGCGGCCCGGCACTCGGCGCGGGCCTGACGAGCGTTAGACATTGGCGTGATGGTCAGAGGAGAACGGGGCGGTGGAAGACGAATTCCTGCGCACCCCTACCTAGTGCGCCAAATGTCGGATTTCGGGTTCAGGCAGACCCTTGAGGTTCGAACACTGGGGTGCGCACGAAGATTTCGCCTCCTACCTTCCTGCACCCCTCCGCCGTGCTAGGATCTAAACTAAGGAAAGAACAACACAAGAGACACAGGGTTTATACTGGTTCGGGCCACCGTTGTGGTGTAATACCCTACTCTAGTGTGTGGTGTGTGGATTGCCTCTTGGGCTGATGATGATGAACAATACAAGGCAGAACAGCCTCGCGAGGGTCTGTTCTTGGCTGAGGCGATGAACTGCTGGGAGGAGTTCAGCCACCTTTCTCTCTCTCTCTCTCTGCTTTCCTTTGGCCGACCCTTCTAACGAGCCTCTTCCTTCCTACCTCTTTTTTGTCCTCCTTAGCTATGTGGGTGGCTGGTCCTATTTATAGAGGCCCTGGTTCTCTCCCCAAATATTGAGCGGGAAGGGAGCCAACAATGGCGGGCTAATTTGAAGGGCGACAACAAGTATCAGCTATCCTGACAAAAGTAGTCTTCGCCTGCGCAAAGCTCTGGTGATGACGTTGTCTTGGGATCCACGGTGACCTCCGTCTCGTAGTCCTCCTGGTCGTGGTCTCGTTGCACCGAAATGGCAACCTTTGCCTGATGCCTCGGTACTCCGCGGCTGCGCTTGCCCCCTTTGCACCAAAGAGGAAAGGAGGACACTGCGCGAGCTGGCACCCGCCTGGCGCCTTGAGTTGTCATGGCTTGCGTCATGGGCTCCTCGTGAGGTACCCTGCCTAGATCTCTCCGCCTCCTTGTGTGCCAGCCTGATGAGTCCGTGCCTGAGGAAGCTTCACGTCGTCCGCCCCGCGAGGCTTGGCCCCTCGTGAGGGTCTTGGGTTTGTATTGGTGAAGATGGGCCATGCTGGGCCCCCCTTTGAGCCATGCCGCAGGCCGCGCAGGCAAGTCTGGGGACCCCCGTTCCCAGAATGCCGACAGTTTTCCTAGTGTAGTCTACCTTCCGCTGCATGGTAATAGGTTTACTTCTATCATTTGTCTTCAAAACTTCCCTGTTTAGAAGACTTTCATAAAAATCACCTATTCACCACCCCCCCTCTAGTCGATCACTAGCACTTTCAATTGGTATCAGAGCAAGGTACTCCCTTGTTCTGTGTGATTCGGTTTAACCACCTGGAGTTTTAGCTATGTCGACTGCAGGGATAATTAAAGTCTCCACTGCGTGCCCCGTCTTCGATGGAACTGAATATCCCTACAGGAAGAATAAGATGCACATCCATCTTGAAGCCATTGATGTCGACCTATGGTATGTCGTCAAGAACGACGTTCCCAAGGCTGGAGAAGGTGTCACTGCTGCTAATGTCAAGAAGTTCGTTCAACTGAACTCTACTGCCAAGAATATCATCTATGGTCATCTGACCAAAGGACAGTATGGCCGTGTGAGTGCGTTGGAGACTTCCAAGCTAGTCTGGGACTGGCTCTCCAAGGTCAACGAAGGCGTCTCCACCCAGAGAGATCAGAGAATCAGTGTCCTTCGCAACCTCTTCAACCGCTTCAAGAGAAATGACAATGAGAATGTCCAGCTCACGTTTGATCGACTCACTAACATCACAAATGAGCTTCAAGCCCTCGGCGCCACTGAGATCACCAAGCATGAAGTCGTCAAGACACTCCTGAGATCACTTGACAGTTCGTTTGACACCATAGCCCTGATGATTCAAGAACGCCCTGATTTCAAGACACTCGATCCATCTGACATACTTGAGAGGCTCAACACACACGAGTTTCAACTTTCTGAGAAAAGAAACATCTACGGTCCCAGCTATGGGCGAACTCGTGCCTGGAAGGCAAAAGCTGTCTCCTCATCCGAAGAAGAATCCGACAGCAGTTCTGATGATCCTGAAGACATTGGAAAGGAGCTTGCTATGCTTGTGAAGAAGTTCCAAAAATTCACCAAGAAGAAAGGGTTCAGAAAGTCTTCACGATCAAGCTCAAGGAATGATGAAGCTTCTGCTCATGACTATAAGAAGAGAACATGTCACAAGTGCAAGAAGCCTAGCCACTACATCTCTGAGTGTCCACAGTGGGACAATCAGAACAACAAGAAGAAGAAGAGCAAGGAATATGACTCTGACGACAAGAAGAAGAAGAAATACTCAAAGTCTTCTTCCAAGTCTTCCTCAAAGTCTTCATCACACAAGAAGAGCTCATCTGGCAAGGCACGTGCATTTGTTGGCAAGGAAATGGATTCTGAGGAGGAGTCCAATTCTGGAGTTGCGAGTCTGTCTACAGCATACGTTGCCAAGTCCATCTTCAACACTGAAGACAATGACTTCATCACCGACACCGATGCAAATGACAAGGACTACTCTGCTCCTTCCTACTGCTTCATGGCACATGGTGCCAAGGTAAACACACGCACTACTCACTATCAAACATCAAGTGACGATGAATCTGATTGTGATTCCAAACCTAGCTACAAAACACTTGCTAAAATTGCAACTGAACAACAGAAAGCTATGGAACACATTCAAAAACTGTTAGACAAAAGCGATGATCTGCTAGACGCTGAAATGACTCGATCTTAGTCCTTAATTGAAGACATAAAAAATCTTCACATTAAGTATGAGGAACTTGAAAGTCATCATGAAACGCTCTCAACAACTCATGAAAGGCTGTCCTACGATTATCTTCAAAGGAAGCAAGACCTTGAGAAATTGAGAGCGGCTCATGAAGATCTTCAAAAGGAAAACAAGTCACTTCGTGCCAAACAGATCAGTTCAGCTCAGGAAGGATTTGAACCACCATGTCTTAAATGCATTGAGCGTGATAACGCTACTTCTATTGCTGAATGTTCTACTGCTGCTACTATTGCAATATCTTCACCCGTTGATGTGGTAACTAACCCCTCTGCTAAGGATACCGCTGCCATTCCTGATGAGAATGCTAGGTTGAAGACACTGCTTGAAACAGGGATGTACAAAAGTCTCAAAGGGCATCAGACACTATGTGATGTCCTCAAAAGGCAGATCCTGAACTGAAACCCTTGGAAAGAGGGTGTTGGGTTTGAAAGGAAAATGAATGTCGATGGCTCTTACTAGAAACCTGAGCAGTACCCCAAAACCACATGGGTTGCTGCAAAGGAACCTTCAGTGGATACATCCACCCTATCTGGCTTCACTTGTGCTAATCCCATTGTTATTGATGAATCCTTTGATGCAAACTACAAACTGTTTAAGAATCAGAATGGTGAAGTGTTTGCCGGGTATATTGGTACTAACTGCAGGAATGGACCGCCTATGAAGAAGATCTGGGTACCGAAAAGGTGTTTGGAGAATCTTCCTGTGAATGTCATCATGACACCACAGGTGAAGAAGACAAACCCCAGACCACAGGCTTCATATGGTCCAAAGGCTTCATACAGACAGAGGACTCACCGGAGTCACACTAACGCAAATGTTTTGCAGGGAAGTCATACTCAGGCCTATGAATATGAGCGTGGTTCATCAAACCACCATGTTCATAAGACCAAGAACTATTCTGCTTATTCTTATGAGTACTATTGTCCACCTGCAAGACTTTTTGCTAGGGCTCCAAAGCCAAAGTTCTCAGATGCTGCACTTAGACTCATTGCTTCAAAGCCACCCTTGAAGATGTGGGTGGCTAAGAAAGCTTAACTCTCTTTTGCAGGGAAAGGTCTCCAGCAGAAAACCAAAATCGTCTGACGCTATTGCTGGGTACCTTAAACATCTTGTAGGGCGCAAGATCAAATGCCCAAATGGTCTTATTATGTATTTTGTTCCTGAATCGCTTGCTACTCGCCCTATCAGTCCAAATCTCGATCTAAGCTTTCATAACCCACTGGTTCGTCAAATGTTTTTGCTTCACAATTCTCTTCGTGAAGCCTATCCCCCTAACTGCACTCTAGGGTATGACACCAGCGGCTTCAGAATGGATTATTGATAGTGGGTGTACCAATCACATGACTGGCAAGAGAAGCCTTCTTATGGACTCAACCTTATGTCCATCCGACAAAAGTCACATCACATTTGCTGACACTGGTAAAAGTAAGGTATTGGGTCTAGGTAGAGTTGCAATCTCAAAGGATCAACACATGGATAAAGTCATGCTTGTTGAATCCCTTGGCTTCAACTTAATGTCTGTCTCAATGCTTTGCGATTTAAACATGATTGTGATGTTTGGAAAATATCGTTGCCTTGTTCTAATGGAATCTGACAAGTCTCTAGTGTTTGAAGGGTATCAGAAAGATGATTTGTACGTGGTAGATTTCTCAGCAGGACCACAGCTTGCCGTATGTCTTCTAGCAAAAGCTTCAGAATGTTGGCTCTGGCATCGGAGGCTAGGGCATGCTGGCATGAGGAACCTACACACCCTTGCAAAGAAGAAGCATGTCATAGGCATTGAGGGCGTCAAGTTCAAGAAAGATCACTTATGCGGTGCCTGTGAAGCAGGAAAGATGACGAGGGTCAAGCATCCCTCGAAGACAATCATGACAACGACTCGACCCTTCGAACTGCTCCACATGGATCTTTTCTGTCCCACTCATTACTCAACTCTTACTACTACTGCTTGTCTCTATGGCTTTGTCATTGTTGATGATTATTCTAGATATACTTGGGTGCATATAATCCTCTACAAGACTGAAGTGCGGGATGTCTTCAGACGCTTTGCCAATCGAGCAATGAACAACTATGGCGCCAAGATAAAGCACATCAGAAGTGACAATGGCACTGAATTCAAGAACACTGGCCTTGATACATATCTTGATACTTTGGGCATCACACATGAATTCTCAGCTCCGTACACGCCACAGCAGAATGGCGTCGTCGAACGCAAGATTAGAACACTCATTGAGATGGCCCGAACGATGCTTGATGAATACAAGACTCCAAGAAAATTCTGGCCTAAAGCCATTAATACTGCATGCCATACAATCAACCGTGTTTATCTTCACAAGCTTCTGAACAAGACATCTTATGAGCTCCTTACTGGCAAGAAGCCAAATGTCAGTTACTTCAGAGTATTTGGCGCCAGGTGCTGGATCAAGGATCCACATCACACTTCAAAATTTGCACCAAAAGCACATGAGGGTTTTATGCTTGGATATGGAAAGGATTCGCACTCCTACAGAGTCTTCAATCTTTTTCATTATAAAGTGGTTGAAATAGTGGATGTGCGGTTCGATGAGACTAACGGCTCACAAAGAGAGCACCTGCCAAATGTGCTAGATGAAGTTCCATCCAGTGAATCAATCAAACTTATGGGAACTAGAGAAATCATACCTTCTGAAGCTCAACCTAAAGAGGAACTTATCATCTCTGCACCTGATCAACCTGAAGACAATGCTCAGCCTGAAGACAATCCCTCTAACAATGACAATGATTAGCAAGAGCAAAATCTTCGTCCTATACATCCTCGTGTTGCCAATGGAGTGCAGATTGAGAGAATAATTGATAGCATCAATGCACCCGGTCCACTCACTCGTTCAAGGGCAACACAGCTAGCAAATTTCTGTGGGCACTTCGCATTCGTCTCAATAACAGAACCCAAGAAAGCTGAAGAAGCCTTCATGGAACCTGAATGGATTCAAGCTATGCAAGAAGAGCTTCAACAGTTTGAGCTGAATAAAGTATTGGAACTAGTTAAGCATCCTGATCCTCGGAAGCACAATATAATAGGCACCAAATGGATATATCGCAACAAGCAATATGAGCATGGTCAAGTTGTCGGAAACAAAGCTTGTCTCATTGCTCAAGGATATACTCAAGTTGAAGGGATTGACTTCGATGAAACATTTGCTCTTGTGGCTCGACTTGAAGCCATACGCATACTGCTGGCCTATGCAAATCATCATAACATACTTCTATATCAAATGGATGTGAAGAGCGCCTTTCTCAATGGCAAGATTGAAGAAGAAGTGTATGTTGCACAACCGCCTAGATTTGAAGATCCAAAACATCCTGACATGGTATACAAGCTCAACAAGGCACTGTATGGCCTCAAACAAGCCCCTCGGGCTTGGTATGACACACTCAAATACTTCCTGAAGAGCAAAGGCTTCACACCTGGTTCCCTCGACCCCACTCTCTTCACGAAGACATATGATGGTGAACTGTTTGTGTGCCAAATATATGTGGATGACATTATCTTCGGCTGCACCAATCAGAAATACAGTGAAGAGTTTGGATATATGATGCAAGAGCAATATTAGATGTCCATGATGGGAGAGCTGAAGTTCTTCCTTGGTCTTCAAATACGACAGCAATGCAATGGCATCTTTATATCTCAAGAGAAGTATCTCAAAGATTGCCTGAAGAAGTTCGGTATGCAAGACTGCAAAGGCTTCACGACGCCAATGCCAGCCAAACATCATCTGGGTCCCGACGACAATGGTAAAGAGTTCGATCAAAAGGTATACCGCTCCATGATTGGTTCTTTACTTTATCTATGTGGATCTAGGCCAGATATTATGCTTAGTGTTTGCATGTGTGCTCGATTCCAAGCGGCACCAAAGGAATCGCATCACTTAGCTGTGAAGCAAATTCTTCGATATTTGGCTTACACCCCAACTCTAGGATTATGGTATCCAAAGGGCTCAGAGTTTGATCTGGTTGGATTCTCGGATGCTGATTATGCTAGTGACAAGGTGGATCGCAAGTCTACATCAGGCACATGTCATTTTCTGGGACGATCACTTGTATGTTGGTCTTCAAAGAAGTAGAACTGTGTATCTCTCTCCACTACTGAATCTGAATACATTGCTACTGGATCTTGCTACGCACAGCTTCTGTTGATGAAGCAAACACTCAAAGACTATGGCATTCATCTGAAGCAAGTACCACTCTACTGCGACAACGAAAGCGCCATCAAGATTGCCAACAACTCAGTTCAGCACTCGAAGACAAAGCACATTGAGATCCGTCATCACTTTCTCAGAGATCATGTTGTGAAGGAAGATATTGATATCATACAGGTCAACACTAAAGAGCAATTGGTAGATATCTTCACCAAGCCCTTGGATGAGAAGAGATTTTGCAAGTTACGGTGTGAGCTAAATATCTTGGAATCCTCAAATGTCCTGTGATCAGGCACACATCCTAACACTTATGCGTATTGATGACTTAGATGTGCAACACATGAAGTAAATTATATCTTCAATCAATGAAGACATACATTCTAAGTGTGAATACATTAACGAGGAATTTGACTTCGGAGCGCCACGACAATTGTGTGCCGTGTCCGGGTCTAATACTTCCTATACGGTGGGTAACGCCACCACCAAATGTTCTGTTTGAAGTATTTCACTCATGGCGTTACATTTGCTATGTCTTCATATTTGGTTTGACTTCAATCTCAACATGTCTTCATGATTATCTTCATTATGTTGATCATATATATATATACTAGTGTTCTGTCCTCTACAACATTCACTTATAGCTATGTCTTCTTGTTGAATCTTTTGAACTAAGTGAATGTGATCGGACCCTAACCTCTCTATGCTTTCTATCTCAAACTTTATCTCTCCAAATCATATGCATTCTATTGAAACTGCCGAATGTCTTCCTGCGTCCTTGTCAGCGGAAGATACAGAGACAAACATTAAGTCCGTTTTCAATGCTAATTCCTTCACCTGAAACCCGGAGAAGTGGGAACGACCACCCGACAATCCAGGCGTGCGTGGGAACGTGGAACAACCTCTGATATGCTGCATGATGGCCATGTGTTCCTCAGATGTGAATCGCCAGGGGCACCTATGTAATAACACTAAGCCGTCCCTGTCCCTATAAATACACGCCTCACCTCAGTCATTATCCTTTCTTCCACTCTCGCACGAACCCTAGCGCCACTGCTAGCCCTCGACGACGCCGGTGACGAAGCACTTAGCTGCCGCAACCTCTCCGACTCCGTCTTCACGCCGACCGCGGACTTCGTCTTCTCCGCTGTCGCCGTAGGTGTCCTCCGTCGCCAAGTTAGGGCACGGACGATCGAACTGCTCGGCCTCCTCTTCCACTCCGTCTAGCAGTTTCTTGTGTGGTAAATAAAACTCCCTTTTTACGGCCCCTTTGATCCTATAGATTCGTCACTTTCTACCACAAGCAGTTTCTGTTCACACAAGTTGGATCCACTTCATACTACATCTCATATTATGCCTAGTATGTTCACTTATGCTTCACAAAGTAGTTAGATTCCTCACTTGTACTGATCTGTGGATTCGTACAAATCTGGAACCAACTCCTTATCTATGAGTGAATGTCTTCGCACGATGAGGTCAATGTCTTCTAAACTAATTTATCTTCAAAATCTTCTGAGAATGCATATGACCTGTTCCCCTTCCCTCGCACCTTAATGATGTCACAGGTACATGTCCGTGGGAGAATCCCTTGGTTCTCACAGTCTGCATTCATTTGCAGAATTCTTACAGCATCACATAAATTCTCCCGAAGCCAGTTCCTGTTTGTCCAGCAAGCGAAAGCCCTTGAAGCCTTTGAACGTATTGAATCCATTCAGTTTAAAGTTCATGGCTGCAGAGAAATCAGCAAGGAAGGGTGGCAGAAAGCGTCGAGGTGAGACATCAAGAGATCTGCCCGATGACCTCTCAGAACTGTACAAGACAGATCCAGAAGAGGATTACAATCAGCGCAAGACACGAATCCAATGGATTTGACGATATTGGGCAGAAAAGTGGTTCAAGTACAGATTTGTGACAAAGGAATATGCTGAAAAGAATGCCATCAAGCGACCATGGGGAGACATCCTATACAAAAATCTTCAACCCAAGTCCAGAGATGAAGCCATTGAACAAGGCTTCTATCCCTGCATGGTCCGTGGACCAGAGCCTACGGATGCTGACCCATCTTCACTGCTATGCTGTCGAGACGACAATCTGTTCAAGCGAAACTTCCAGTTTGCCCAGAATTCGGCGAAGCAGAACAAGAAGTCTTTGGGATTAGACTTCAACCCTGGCCCCTCTGCTCCCCATGTCGATGGGACCCGCGAAGCTGAACCCAATCTTGTTGGGCCCTTCTACAACCTGGAAGGTCTCATCACTCATATCGTGGTTCAAGGGCCAGCCGTGGATGAGCCTACAGATGACGCTGAATCAGATGAAGCGCCTGCATCACTGAAGCCAAAGAAACTAAAGCAGCCTAAAGCTTCAAAGCCTGCCTCAGGACCAAAAATCTCACGGGCGAAGCCACTGGCTACTGCACCTCCTGAAGACAGTGTGTAGTCTGAAGATCTGTCACGCATCTCCAAGCCCCAGAAAGTCAAGATGCCTCTGCCACACACCAGCCAAGAACTGACTGCTGCTGCTATTCTGCGCAATGATGCCATTGATCTGTCCAGTGATGAAGATCTTGCAGATGACGCTCTTGAGAAACTGATCAAGAGCAAAGAAGAAGCCGAAATCTTCAACAATTTGCCTCTCTTTGACATGGCAATCATCCACGACTTCATCGATGAGTGGTTTGACACGCCCAACCTCAGCTTTGAAGATCTGCAACTTCCAATTGGCCTCAGTGTTGCCTTCCATGGCGCCATTGCTTCAGAGCTAGCTATAGCCCAGCGCATCGTTGAACTGAAGCAGAAGATTGACTTTGAGAAAGCTCAGTTCAAGAAGCATATGGCCAAGCTCAGTGTGCAAGAGGTCAAGAACTTCAAGATCATGCTGCACGAGCTTAAAGAAGCCTTTCTCAAGAAGCGTGAAGAAGCTCAAGGTTCTCGTGAGCGCATGAAGAGCCTGGCTGACAAGTGTGTGCAAGCCTACAATGAGGCTGAGAAGCGCAAGGCCCTTGGGCGTCCTGGCATCGACCCCAGGATGGCTGCAAAGTAGAAGAAGAAGAAGAAGAAGCCCGCTATGGCCGAACCCAACGCACCAAGGAAGGAAGCACATCCCATTGTCTTCCCAACCAGCATGACTGGCTCGAAGCCAAAAGCCAAGTCTACCGTTTCAGAACTGAAGAAGACGAGGCCTGCTGAGGCTGAAACCAGAAAAAGGAAACATCCTAAAGCCTCTGCTGCTGCTCCCTCCAAGAAGAAGCGGAAGACCAAGAAGGAACAGGCTGCTCCCACAGAGCCCTTAATTGTTGAACCCATCTCCATGGTTCGCCCTGCCGCTGAACATCAAGAGCGCCAACTGACTGTCCATGAGCCTACTTTCACAGAGGCTCATGAAGCTGAAGACTTTCCAGCAGCTGATCCCACTGCTGCTAAAGACATTGGTCACCATGACCATGTTGAAGATGATGCAGTTCTTCCTCAGATCGAGCACCAACAGGTATCATCGCCTATGCTTACGCACAGCGAACTCATCAGCATTGGTCGTCGTTTGACGCCAATTGCTCAGGATGCATCATGGGCTGATCACCCACAACAACAAGTCACACCACCCCAGCAAGAAGAAGAGGATGACTTGGGGCCCAGGCAACTCTATCTCCAAAGGCATCGCCAGCGTTACGCAGGCTTCGCAAAGGACCAAGGCCTCCAGTCTCCGAATCTGAAGCTAAAGCTGCTGAAGACATTCTGACTGCATTAGCCGATGACACCCAAGAAGAAGAACGCGTCCCCACTCCCCCAACTACTGACGAAGTTGTTCTCGAGGAGAACGTGTCTGTGCCTGACCCTCCAGCTCATCAAGTGGAGGTAGAAAATCTTGAGGCTGCCACCACCAACACCAGTGAAGCCACTGACGCTGTCATGGCTGAAGCAAATGTGGAGCCTACACCAACCCAAGAACCAGAAGTCAGCGAAGCCAATGATGATTTTGCTTCTGTTCCTGTGCCTGCTGCTGGTCCTCAGTTTGACTATCACATTGAGCATAGGCCTCAGGTACAGAAGCCAATGCCAAGGTTGCCCAGGTTTCCAGGTCCTGCATCAGCACCTGGATCCTTCAATGTCAACAGCTTCAAAGCAGACAACACCTTCTTCAATAGCTCCAAGAACCCCTACTCAAGGGAACGAATATCTTCTGATTGGTTCTGGAGCTATACGCAGCGAAGCTATTACTCCTGCATTTTGTACAATCAAGGTCGCATCTTCCCACATATGCGTCTTGACACCGAAGCAATAGCTGGTCTGCCCTGCTTGGAAGAAGCTCTGGACTACTTCAAAGAGGTTGGATTGTTGCCTTTCATCATCGACCAAGAGCACTGGAACGAAGAGTTGCTGCTCCAATTTTATGCCACACTTCACATACGTGGTTACAATAGAGATCCGAAGACTTGGGTCCTTGAGTGGATGACAGGAAATGTTCATCACGAAGCCAAAGCCTTTGATATCATTGAGCTCACTGGTCTGCCCACTCCTGGAGATCTCTATGAACCTGGATGTCAACTTCACAGTGAAGCTATGGAGAGCATCTTTGAAAAGCCTGAACCAAACATGAGTCAGATGCTTAGTATGATGAAGCCTTTGCCACAAGACGCTGCATATCCTAAGGAGTTCCTTGTTGAAGACCTGGAGTATCTGCCAAGGACCATCTATCACATTTTAAGGCGAACTCTCTGGCCCATCAAAGGACATTCCCCATATGCAAAGCTGGAAGGTGCAATGAAGACTTTGGTCTTCTGTATTCTTCACGGCAAATGCTTCAATGCACAAGACTTCTTCATCCGCCAACTTGCTGCTTCAGGATCTGATCTCTTTGGCTTGAAGTTCTACGCTCCATGGATAATGCGGCTGATCAAACTCCACTCAGCTATCTCATATCAGCCCTCTGCTCGCAATCATCGGATCTTTATGCCTGACACGGATATGTCTGTTGAAGCCCTCTATCCAGAGCCTGCCAAGGAGCCTCTTAGTCTTCAGAATGCGGAGCATCAAAGTTTCTCTCAAAACATTGAAGGAGTTCAAGCAGTCACTCGTGTTTATCCTCTGGCTGGCACTACATGTGCACCTCATCGTGCCCTCACTGAAGCCACTGAAAGCACTCTTGCCCAACGGCCCAAGAAGCAATCTCGTGTTCTCAATGACCGAGAGCTTCTGGTTGCTCTTCATCAGAAACAGGATAGGCATCATGGCTGGCTGAAGCGCCAAATGCACAACCTCTTGGTGGATGTCAACCGCATTCACAACCTTGCCACCAAGAATGCCTTTGTTGCCCATGAAACTTGTCGGCGTACATGGAAAGGGCTGATGCTTATGTGCTCTGAGGATGATCTTCAAGAGGATGGCTTCTCTGAACGTTTCAAGTTTGACTCCACACCTCCCCGAAGGGCTGTGCTGCGACGAACTCCCTCACTTGAAGACTCTGAGTTCTCTTCCTCTGCGGCAACTGTGAATGCCAGAGTGATCGAGGACGAAGACGATGCTACTTCACCGCCCCCTCCTTCAGCTCGCGTCAACACTGCCCTGAGCTCGTCTGCACCGCCTAACAACACCGACGACCTTGCTACTTCACCTACTCCTCATGGGAACGAGTAGATGCTCTATGTCTTCAAACCTTTTTGGTCCTTACTGACAAAAGGGGGAGAAGCATATGAGTGTGATAGTCTTCAAGCGGGTCCATATGGGCGGTTACTTTATGTTTTGCCTAGTGTTTACAACTCTTGTTTTGATACATTTGGTTCTTTGAGTTGTAACACTTAAACTCGATGGTCGTCTGCTACTCATTGGCTACTTTGTGATGCGATGATAAATTCCGCATGTGTGACGATAAATTCCGCACTTAGATCATTTTGCAGACGTCCATTTTCCATTATGCATGTCATTATCTTCACATACTTTTCATGCATGATGAGTTGTCATCATAAGTTGAAGAGGATCTCCACAAGTACAACCTGCCATGTGCATTTGCATTCCAAAAGCAAATTACTTATATGCACATCTTCCGGGGGAGCCCTTACAACTTATGAAGACAATTCCTTATCCTTTACAATTTCACATATTATATTCCCCGTTGAAAACTTCAACTAGTTTGTCATCAATCACCAAAAAGTGGGAGATTGTAAGTGCATCTAGTGCCACCCCTAGTTGGTTTTGGAGTATTGACGACAAACCTAGTTGAGGGACTAATGTGTTTGTGAGAATTGCAGGATAACACAGGTAGAAGTCCCTCATTGATTCGGTTTTCCTACCAGAGATGACCCCTAAAAATGTATGAAGACATTGAAGTCAAAGGTGGTATGTGAAGATATTCACATTGAAGACTATGACAAGAGAAGACATCGCATGAAGACTATGGAGCTCGAAGACTTAGATCTTTCGTAGTTCTTTTTCTTCTTTGTTGAGTCATAGGAACCACCGTACTGTTAAGTGGGGTCCAAGAGAACCAGTCGGAATGACTGAAGTGATGCTTAACCAAAATCCTATGTCTTCGAGTGAAGAGTATGAGAGCGAATCTTGTCCAGAGTTGGACAAGTCAGCTTTGCTTGTAGCCCAAGTAAAGTTGCTATGTGTGTTTAAAATCTGACCGTTGGAACACGTGTCAATTCCTTAGTGACCCAGGGTCATTTCGGACAAATCAAGTTGGGTTGCCTAGTGGCTATAAATAGCCCACCCCCTACAACCATAAATGGTTGGCTGCTCAGAGTTAAAGTACGGCTGTTGTCGTTTGAGAGCAACCCACCTCAAAGCCTTTGAGAGAGAATTCCTTGCGAGGATAAAGTCCTAACCACCCAGAGCCAAAGAGTGTTAGGCATCACTTAAGTCCTCTTGTCTGTGTGATCTGAAGACTTATTACACTTGAGGACTGTGGATCCTCCAACCGGTTAGGCGTCGCGTTCTGAGCATCCAAGAGTCATTGTGGATCGCCGGTGAACGAAGCTGTGAAGGTTTGGGAGTCTACCTTGAAGACTTACCAGAGTGATTGGGCGAGGTCTGCGTGACCTTAGCTCAAGGGGAATACGGTGAGGACTAAGGGTCCTGAGTTTCGTGTTCAGGACTGGGTGTCTGGGACTGTTTGTCCTCAGGTTTAAATACCTAGCCGCCCTAACCAGACATGCAGTTGTCACAGCAACTGGAACTGGTCCAACAAATCATTGTCTTCAACGAGTCACTGGTTTCATCCTTCCCTTCCTTTACTTACTGTTGGTCCTTGTGAAGTCATTGCATGATTGCATTATCTTTTGTCTTCATTGAGTGACTGCCTGTTCTGATTGGCTTCACAATATCTTCCTACCTGATCCTTACTGCCTAGCTACTATAAGTCATTGTGCTTTCACTTCGTTGATTACCTGACTAAGGTTTGCCTAGTGTAGTCTACCTTCCGCTGCGTGGTAATAGGTTTACTTCTATCGTTTGTCTTCAAAACTTCCCTGTTTAGAAGACTTTCATAAAAATCGCCTATTCACCACCCCTCTAGTCGATCATTAGCACTTTCAGTACGCTTCGACCAGGTGGGTCTCGACTGTCAGGCACTTCCTTGCCTGTGAAGATGTAGCTGGTCGGTCCCAGCAGTCAGGGGGTGAATCATTTTGTTTTTTTTCCCGGACGCACTTCCTTGCGTGCAAAGATGTAGCTGGTGGGTCCCAGCAGTCAGGGGGAAACGTTTTTTTCACGAAATACGGTGGCCCGTCTGGTGGGTTCCGCTGTCAGGTGGAGGAATAATTATTTTGCACGTAATAAGGAGGCACTTCCTTGCTGCGGCCGTGGACCCAGCTGTCAGCCTCTCCACGTACAGTCCATGTCCGATGGAAGCCGTTCCTTGACCACGTTAACCATGCCGCGCCGAGAGCACCAGGGCGGTGGACGACGGCGAGGCCTAGGAAGGGGACAACGCGGAGCCGGGGAAGACGCGGCAGTGGATGCCCATGCATAGAGGAGTACGAGGGTTCACTGGTTCGTTGCGGTGTGAGGCTGCCATTGCCGCAAAATAACAGGGGGTGTGGGTGAGTAGAGGGATGGCCTGGCCAGCGGTGGGAGTAGTAGGGGGCGGTAAGGCCTCCGCCACATCGCAGCCGGCCATGGGAGGCAGGAGCACGAGGCACGACCGGCGCTGGTTTGGGTGGCTGGAGCAAGAAGACCAGAGGTTGAAGAAGCACTACGGCCGTTGGATGGACATCATATGGTCACTGGAGCTAGAATCATGCATATTGACTAAGTTGACGAAGCCCTCCGTCCCCGTCAACTTAGTAGGCCCACAAGTCAGCCTCCCACCAAGGTGGGTCCCAGCTAGCAGGGGGGTATTCATTTTTTTGAGCGTAATAATGAGGCACTTCCTTGCATGCGAAGATATAGCTGGTGGGTCCGAGCTGTCAGCGGTGGTAACATTTTTTTCGCGAAATACAGAGGCCCTTTCGGTGGGTCCCTGATGTCAGGTGGAGGAATCATTATTTTGCGCGTAATAAGGAGGCATTTCCTTGCGTGCGGCCGTGGACCCAGCTGTTGGCCTCTCCACGTAAAGTCCACTTCAGATGCATGTCGGTCATTGACCACGTTGACTAGGCCTCGCCGAGAGCACCAGGACGGTGAACGACGGTGAGGCCTAGGAAGGGAACGACACGGAGGCAGGGAAGACTCGGCAATTGTTTCCCACACGGAGGGGAGTACGACTGTACGAGGGTTTACTGGTTCGTCTCCCGTTGCCGGATAATAACAGCAGGTGTGGGTGAGTAGAGGGATGGCTAGGCCAGCGATGGGAGTACGGTGGGGCGGTGAGGCCTGCGCGGCAGCAGAGCCGGCCGCGAGGAGGAGGGAGCAGGCAGCCCCGCCGGCGCCTGTTTGAGCGGCTAGAGCAGGAAGAGCAAAGATTGAAGAAGCACGATGGCCGTTGGATGGCCATCCAACAGTCACTGCTTGTGCGTCAACCTTTTTTTAGGAAAGCCTCAAATCTGTGGAAAACAGCATACAACCCATCTACCATTATTTCTAATAATTTACAGCCCATTTGCTAATTATTAAGGTTTTTTTTGGAGCCCATATTCTTTTTGATAGCATTACTGCCCATATTGTGGCCACGGTTAAAAAATTATACGAAATTTTGCATATTTCGGTGCGGTCCGAACTGTTTTTAATCTCGAAATTTCGACTCACATTCAAACTGATTTTAAAAATAAATGTATATCATTACAAAATCCAACAAATTCTCCATGCATAAAAATTAATGTAATTTCAAATCTCGAAATGAAGAAAAGCTATTTGAAACTAATTGCCGGTTTGATTTGTTTTAAAAATGTACAACCCATTTCTCATTACTGATGGGCCATTTTCTCGGCCAGCCGAATGAAAGCTCTCCTCGTCTTGAAAGATTTGTAGCCCAATAGGCCTGACAAAGCGACTTACTTAGCAAATCACAAAAAAACTGGGTTGTGGCCATGGACCCAGCTATCAGCCTCTCCACGTACAGTACTCTTCCGATGGAATGTCGTTGACCACGTTGACCACACCGCACCAAGAGCACCAAGGCAGTGGACGACGACGAGGCCTAGGAAGGGGACGATGCAGAGCCGGGGAAGACGCGGCAGTGGATGCCCACGCGGAGAGGAGTACGAGGGTTCACTAGTTCGGCTGCGGTGTGAGGTTGCCGTCGCCGCAGGGCCTGGCTAGCGGTGGGAGTAGTAGGGGCGATGAGGCCTCATCGGCAGCATAGTCGGCCATTGGAGGCAGGAGCAGGCAGTCTCCCTGGCGCTGGTTTGGGCGGCTGGTGCAAGAAGAGCAGCGATTGAAGAAGCAGCAGGACCGTTCAATTCAAATCCAACGGTTACTGCTGCTAGAATCGTTTGTTGACTAAGTTGACAAGCCCTGTGTACGCGTCAACTTAGTAGGCCCACAGGTCAGCCTCCCAACCGGTGCGCCCCAAATGTCAGTGGGAGGAATCATTTTTTCGCGTAATAAGGAGGCAGTTGATTGCGTGCGGCCAGGCCAGCGGAGGGAGTAGGGTGGGCCGGGGAAGCCCGTGCGGCATCATAACGGGCCACAAGAGGAGGGAGCAGGCAGTCCCGCCGGCGCTAGTTTAGGCGGGTGGAGCAGGAAGATCAGAGATTGAAGAAGCACGTCGGCCGTTGGATGGACATCCAACACTAACTGCTGCTAGAATCATGTGCTCACTGACAAAGCCTTGCGTAAACAAGTCGGCCTCGAAATCTGTGGCGTGTACAGCCCATTTGCTATTATTTTTATAACTTTTACTCATTTTCTAATTCATATGGAATTTATTGCAGCCCGTTTTCCATTTTTAGAATTGCTGGCCATTTTCTGGTCAGTACCAGGGTCAAAAAATTAACTAAATATGTGGGAAATTTTGAAAATTTGCAAATTTTTGCTAGGGAACGAAATATTCTTAATCCAAAAATTAATAGCCATACTAAAACAAATTTAAAAATAAAAGTACTATGTCATGTTAAATCCAATGAAATATGTATAAGATATCAGTGAAGAACAAAAACAAAAAAAGAAACTTATATCCCATTTGCTATGAATTTTTTTAGAATTTTCAACCCCTTTTGATATTACTTTTAACAGACATTGACCATACTCTTAAGCCAGGCTGGAATGCATCCCTCCTCGTCTAAAAAGATTTGCAGCCCAGTAATTCGGAGAAAACAAATAGGCCTAGCTTGGGTATTCTTCAAAAAGAAATACTGGGCTACCTATTTTCCCAGAGAACTGGTTCATGAGCATTTAGCATTATTTATTTATTTATGTACTTATTTATGTTTAGGGGACCATGAGCATGTACCTGGACCGGATTCATGTGAGATCCTCCCTTCTAGTTAATTATGGGCTTCTCTATTTGGCCTTCATCAGTGGGCTGCATGTTATCAACAAGTGGAAAATGTGTTCTGAGTTTCAAAAAAAATATCTGTTCCGTATGATAAATAGTATGCGCTACGTACGGTACGGGGCACTAAAGGATCGAACCGTGCAACAACTTCCAAAACATTGTGTTTGTCGTTCTAACAACACATTTATTCAACCAACAGACGAAATATACTACTGATTGTACATTGAAAACAGCAGCAGCAGCAACCAGGGTTGTGGGTGCAACAGAAGCAGTAAGCAGGCCAGAAGAGTGAAGACGCAGCTCTCTCTTCCAAACCAAACATCAGCCATCATCACAAAAGGGCTACCAAAAAAGAACAAGTGTATGCATCAAACTAAATAAAGATCCTACTACACCAAGTGTACGCATCTAACTAACTGGCTCAGTTAGACGTTACTATTTTTATTTGAAACTGAGGCAAAAGAATTGCCTCATCGATTAATTAAGAAGAAGAGAATTGCCTGGTTAATCTACGGAAAACCGGGCTAAAACCGAAGACGTTACTATTTATTAAGCTGGAGTGGAGTCGCAGATGGAGAGGAGTGGGAAACTTCACTGGTTCGGGTGCGCGGCAGCACAGCCGCGGTGGTTAGAAGGGAAAACATAAATTGGACACGGCATTACTTTTATAAGAGACCTGCGTTTTATACCCCATAGTAGGCATACTAACAAGTTCACACACAAATACAACAGAAAAGGTAAACATTCATATCAAACTCAGGTTCATAGGACACGTTCATATCCATAGCCAACATTCACAATCAACAACTCAAAAGATTCATATATACACAAGCTCAACATATCTATGCATCCAAATGATTGATAGATCACACAACAATATTCATACATAATTTACAAAAAGATTCAGATATATGCATGTTCAGTATGTTTATGCATCCAAATGATTGAGATCACAGCCAATATGATCCGTGGACGAACTTTAATTACCTAGGGTACAGATTGGTAAATGGTGTTCAATCGAAGGTACTTCTTGCTAAAATTAGTTCTTGTACGAGTAAACTTTCGAGTACATAAGAGGCAGCACGGACAATCTGAACTTTGCTTGTAGGTCTATCTTCAAATAGTGGCCTCGTGCCCAGGGAGGTTTGAGCAACTTGGCCACTACTTTCATCCAACCAGTTTACTGGGTCATCTTGGTCCTGTATCTCGCCAAAATTCTACATTGAAGATGAGAAAGGAGGCGGTTGAGAAAATGAACCACCCAAATTTTTTATGCAGTTCAACTGAAATGGAGCATCCTTGGTGTGCAGACTGATTAAGTGCCAGATGAATATACGCGTCAACCAACTTGTCTGGAATCTTTAGACTCCATGCCATATAGTTCGCTACCATATGTGCCGATAACCAAAAGGCACAAGTTGGGACCAAAGACTGGACTGCGTTTTTCTGGGCTATGCACCAAGCAATATTTTTGGCGTTCACTCTCCTAACACTTGGAGTTTGACAATTGGTTGACGCCGGTTGATACTCGAATGAATATAGGCACTTCTTGTCAACATCGATGCTTGTCTGAGTGAACTTTGGAGTACATAGCAGCAGCATAAGTACCTGTCCATCTGATCATTTTGTGCAGTTCTACTGAAATCACCCAATGTAATGATTTGCCTGCGAGTTCAGGCTCCAAATTACTCCTTTATGAAATAGGCAAACAGTAGCACAATACCAAATTACCAATACATATGACAGGCACAATAATCAGGATAAAGACCAGTACCAACCTGTGTGAGGTAGCATATCAATTACTATTTCCTTTGACTGGAAGCCGAGATAAGCCAAGCGACTGACAGCAAAGGAAGAAAGCATGCGGAGTTTAGGAACTGACAGGAAAGGACGGAAGCTGTCGAGGCAATGAAGCACCCAAAGTTTTTGTGCAGTTCCAGCAAAATCGAGCATCCCTGTTGGCACATATATTGAGAGAGTGAGATTACTGTAATAGTGGGACTAGTTTATGAAACATACACTAACACATAGAAGTACCCTCATTATCTTAATGGGTAAAGTTAGCAACATAGTAGTCTTGCTTAAAGAGAGGTATTAGTTTATTTAATCAGTGCCAATTAGCTCAACTCAACACTCAAAGCATTGCCATTTATCATAGGTTGCAAAACTTTAACGTGCAAAGATAAAGGAGTTTCTCATGACAGTAGCACGATAAAAATAGAGATGACAGCAAACTAATATGGATGAAGGCCTTAGGCCCGTACCAACCTGAGAAAAAAAGCTTATTCATGTAGTCCCATAAGAGATGATAAAGCACTCACTGGAATCACACAATAGTATATATTTTTGTGCACTTCAAATGCATGGTTGAAATCACTCTTGTTTACCAGTGCTGAGATTATATCGAAAGATTATCAAGAACTTCAGCAGAGTTAAAGCACTGGCTGGGATACAGTTCATTGTATTGTCTTATGTAGTTCCATTTAATGTATGATTGGCACAACATGATCCCTGTTTGCACAAGTAGGAACAAGGTGAAACCTTCATTAGCTTAGTGAGAAAGGATAGGAAGACATTAGCATATTACTCAACTAGTAGCATCAAATTTATGATGGACAATACGCAAAACATTGCCTCATTGAACCAACGGCAATAAATTGACATGCAAAACAATAGCACTATTATGTCATGACACTAATAATATTCCCTCCCTGCTCCACCACATGATTCACCTCCATAGACAAACATACACACGTACATGATTCAGCATAGGGTCCTACTAAAGATTTGTTTAACTCCAACAGGAAAATTAGGCAGTAATAAATTAGTGGTATTTAAGTACTCCTAATTAATTAAGTGAGACAGCAGAAGTGGAAGGGTTCCCTGGAGGATCGTCTCACATGTAAGGTAATCGTTGCCGGAGCCCTTGAATGACCTCGACTGAGGCCTCTAGCTTCAGCAAGATCGCCTTGGCACTGTTTATTCTTCTTCCTCCTCCTCTTCATGCTCTGTTTATCTTTCTCCTCACCAGTTGGTGAAACCAAGTACATGATTGGCCTTCTAATTCAGAATTGGTTTTGTCAGTGAGGGAATACAAGTGTACTAGTAAAAACAACATTATTTTATCATGGCAGTCGGAAAATAGAGATGAACACATGCATTAAATATCATTCTTACCTAAAGGAAGGTTATGGCGCCAATATGGATGATGAGGATTGGAACACAGATCTCCCTTTGTGCAGTTCCACCAAAATGAACCAACTGTTCCATTTTGACATTGCAGTTAAATAGCACAAAAGTCACTTCTTTTAAGAAGAGTTTTGTGCAGTGCACCAAAAGTTCGCAACAGTAACCAGGTGAATTGGATATCCCTGTTTGCACAAAAAGGCACAGAGGAAACAGTTAGAGTCTCAAACAATTATAGGCAAAAACATTTGGCTAAACTTGTCATGGCTTATAACAGTGGGTGCACCAGCAGTCCAGCACCATGTACGTAAACAGGGGCATAAAGTGGTGATTCATAGTTTGTTGCCCCAAGAAACAAACATCCAAGAAACATATCTGGGTTGGTCCCATTTTTGTTCACTCTAGCCACCTACTCCTATGTGTGGATAGAAAATCTAGCCCTGGTCATACCACTATGTACAACGTTACCCCTATATTTCCCTTTTCGACCAAGAGACCGATTGGATGACCAGTCTGTACTACTTTCACCCCCTTCCCTTCCTGTTTGTACCAAGTCTGATGTACCTACTAAATTCCCCCACCCCCACTTTATTTCTTGTTTGAACCAAGTACTCCCTCCGTCCGGAATTACTTGTCATCAAAATGGATGTGTCTAGAACTAAAATACATCTAGATACATCCATTTCAATGACAAGTATTTCCGGACGGAGGGAGTACAAGATTAGACTCCATGAAGTAGCTTTACCTCTAACAATAGAAGAAAAAAATATGTGACATTGGACCATCCGATCGAGAGGGGCTGAGAGGTAGAAAATGATGCACATGCAGCAACGTAGCGAGTTGGGGAAGTAGAGCTAAGGCGGTTTCGAATGAAGATATACCTGAAGGTCGTTAGGATGTGGATAGGTGGGCGGCGGGAGGCCGGATCCGCCCACAGGAAATGACGAAGGGATCGGAGGACCTCCCGCGCCGGCGCTCGGCCAGAGATAACGGTGCGGCCGGCAGTGGGTCTCCTCCCTCGCTATCGACGACGGCCTAAACGCTGCCCCTCCTCCCCTTCACCAGCGGAGGGGGATACGTCCGGATCTATAACCAGCGGTGAGGATAGAAAGCCAGTGTTTTTTGAAGGGAGAAAGACAGTGTTACTACCCCTATCTTGTTTAAATCTAGAGAGGATGAGAGTGTGTGAATAGAGAAACCCTAGCAAGCAAGCGCGGAGGCTCCGGCCTATATATATGTAGTGAGCAACCCTAGCAAGCAAGCAACCCCTATCTTCGTCAACTCGTACAAGACCGAGAAATTTCATTACTACAACACCCTCTCCCTCACGAACTGAGCTCCGGTGCCTTAACTGCACCTGCCTTTGGCTGCATGACAGGAGGGCCAACCACCTGTTGGACCCACCTGTCATGGACTTAAAGGCAGGAGCAGTAAGTTGAAGCTTTCGCTATCCCTCCCACACGAGGTGGAAGGACATGCAGCAGTGGATTCGATACTGTAGAAGTAGGAGTAATCATTATTGTTCGTCTTCTGGAAGAGGCGAAGAGCCAAGCGCAACCCGAACGTGGCAGTTGCGAACGCTCGCGTGGTGTGGTTCCTTGGAGTACTAGCCAGGCTCTTGCATGAGACAAAATTGCTATTGTTTAACAATTAAACTCCATTATCCATTGGTTGATACTCATTCTGCATAGGTCCACGCTCTTAGCACCATTTCCTCCTGGGGTCACCAATGTTTATTTGCTAATTAATAGCATTGCATGCAATGAACTAGCCATTGCAAGTCATTAAAAGCATGCACACCTCTCATCTCTTATTGGTTGATATGTCAAGAAACAAGAAACAAGGTAGAAGTTAATGCACCGCGCCTAAGTGTTTTGGGACTATTTGGTTTTCGTAAGGCTGGTCATAGTGGGGAGTAACTTAGACTAGTGTCATGCATATGCCACTAGCCTAAATTACTACCTTCATAATGCAAAGTAACATAATAGTAGTATTTTAGATGGCTTCATTTATTAGCTTGTAGACTCATCTTATCTTGAAAAGCGATATGTTACAGTAACATATTATGTTACCACCTCTCATTAATTACTTGCCACATAAGCAAAAAATTCTTGGAGTGCGCTAGGTTACTAGCTAAGTTACTCCCACTATGGCTATCCTAAGATGACTTACACACCTAGACGGAGGGAGTAGTATAGCCCTGTAAACCGGAAAGGAGTATTTGCCTTTCTAGAGATTTCAACAAGTGACTAGACTACACTGTGTGCAGTACTCCCTCCCTTCCGGTTTATAGGGCTCAAATCTCAAATCTCATGAACCAAGGAATTTTGCGATTGGAGGAATGTATATCGTACTTCACAAAACTACCCTAATTAAACTCATGCATTAATTATGGAGTTCTCTCATTTTCCTCTCCGCCTTGGTCGCGGTGCACAATATTGAGCACTCCTATATGACTAGCCGCTCTATCTACATGCGGGACATTTCAAAGCATCCGGGCCCGCGTGCCATCCACCAAATCACAGCGAGGTGCTACAGTCGAGACTCACCTGTAACCCCGGTGTGGCCGTCATGACCCATTATATCACAAAACCCACACCTTTACCAGCAGTGGTAAGGTGGCCTCCAAGTTGGACTGGATGAAGTAACCATCATTTCACTGGAACGCTCGTTCAAGCCCTTTCTTCCCTTTCTTGAAGAAAACCTCACTCCAGGCTACTCACTTCTGCCATTTTTCTTCTGTACCGACGAAGGAAAGGTGGGCAAATCAGTTATGCTGCTATATTTTCATTCCAACAATCTTCTTTTTGCGAAGCACCGACCGATTCTCACATCCTATTCTTTTCTCGTTTTCATTGCGATTGTGGTTTCCTTTCGATTGATTTTTGTTTGTCAGTTCATTGATGGATCCTGGAGCACTAGGCAAAGTGTTGCCGGCGGACAACCCACTAGAGACAGCGATCTCCAGGAAGCGAGCACCGACCATCGAGTTGACCATGTTGGCGGGCCAACCCATGGAGACGAAGAACTCTAAGAAACAAGCATTGGCCAAAGAGTTGAGGATGTTGGCGGACGAACTCCTTAAAGGAAGTTGGAAGAATGGCAAGGGCCCCACCATGCCTACCCCAGGAACTCTGATTGCCACCTATGTGAGGCTCAAGACCGAGTTTGAGGAGATAGTCGCCGTTGAGAAGCAGTATTCCCCTGGCAAGGTGATGACCCCCATCGAGGACGAGGAGATGGCCCCCGGAGGGATGAGATCCCCTGGTGAGCTGCACAAGGTAAAAAAATAATGTCTTATTACCATAGTTGTGGTTTTTGATTATTTGCAATGTGCTTGCTAATATGTTAGGGTTGTGCAGGTGCCGGTGGACATCCTTGATGATTCCGATGTCGTGGCCCGTCCTGTTGGCATCACCCCGGAGATCGATTCCGATGCCGCTGTCCATCCTGTGGACATCGCCCCAGAGATCGATTCCGATGTCGCGGTCAGTCCTGCGGACATCGCCCCAGAAATCGATTCCCATGCTATTGTCCGTGATGTGGTCATTGCCCGAGAGATCGATGACAAGAAATAGTTGGTCGGGCTAATCCTTTAGGGTAGTTTGCATTGCCATGTGTTTAATTACCAGAACGATGCGTGTTATCAAACCATCTTAGGGCTAGTGCACTGTCTTGTGTGGGCGGATCTTGCTACTTTTGTTTGATAGTGAATCATGCGATGAATCATGCGAACCCTCTCCGAGTTATGGAAACAGATGTATCCTCACCAGCTTTTGATGTAATATATGTCATGATTAGATGTAAGTTTGAACTGTTTATCATATCAGCAGGGCTTGTTTGATGATTCTTGGTGTTAGTAGGCTAGCTACTGTGCGAGCTATAGTACTTGCAAAACACTCATCAAAGAGAAACGTTGGGGCTGATGAGCTCGTGGTACGCTTATACTTATCCCTCGTCGATCGACCAATAGCCCTAGCTCCTAAAATTGTAGGCTTAGCGATCGATGACCTAGGCGGGCTAGTTTGGCCTAGTGGGTTTCAATGATATGACGTGCAACACAAAATCATAGCAGTGCAGAGACATACTCCCTCCATTCCAAAATAGATGACCTAGGCGGGCTAGTTTGCCCTAGTGGGTTTCAGTGATATGACGTGGTACAGTGTCATCCAGTCTTCACGTGTGGTAGCAGTATTGCGGGTACAGTAAGTTTTCTAGAAGAAGCGGAATTCAACGAAGTCATGATGGTTCCTTCGTCCGAACAACTTACAGTGGGAAAGGTTGGGCCTGCAATACGACCGGGGTAGACCAGGATAATTTTGTGCATGGCAGGTGGACCAAGATGGTTGACGTCCCACATGTCGGTGAATGAAAGTATTCTTTCCGATATAGAGGACGAGCAACGAGTATTCATTGTTTATTTTTGATGAAAGCTATTGTATCCACTGTTACGACGAAGGAGTGTGAAACACGGCAGCCCAGTGAACTTGGCATGTGCACCACTCCCTCCTTCCTCATGTAATGCCCAGGTTACAGCTTTTTCTCACTTTCTCTCTATCTATTTCCTCTCAAATGTTTTTTACCTTTCTGTTTTAAGACACAATTGTTTTTATGCCTTTGTTTAGAATTATTTTTTTATACCTAGGAGCACGTGTAGAGACGGGATCTTGTAGAGCCCACTCCTTGACTTTGTGAATGCCTCTCTCTCCTCCACATAAGGAGTACTACTTGCTATGCATGCATGCAGCGGGCAGCTGGGGTCTTGAGGGGCTAGGGCGGTGAGAGCGGGCTCCGGAAGCGGTCCGGACTCTAGCATAATTTTGGTTTTGACAGCATTTCTTTCTCCATTGACAGGTAGGCCCGCGTAGATAGATAAAGAACACGAGCTGATGAGGCGCATGCGGACTGTTTGACTGGTCAACCAGACAAATACGGAGCTATACGCTGAGCCAGTGACCGTATAATCACCATATCTCGTATACAATGATCAAAGTGAGCTATCAAGACAAGTTCGATGACCGCCAATGCATTTTACTCGGTAATAAATGACCAAGATTGAAGGGGAATCCAAATTTGCTTCGTCTTCTGTCCTTGAGCTCTTGACAAACCAATGCACTATACGGTTGTCCGGCCACTCCACCCTAGACCTCTCACCAAGCGCCGTTCATGCCACCGCGCTGCACACTAACCAGTAAGGCAGCAATGGCATCCCGCCGCGCTGAGTTCCTCGCTGCCCACGACCGCACACAAAATGGTAGGGAAGCGATGGCATCCCGCCGTGCCGAGTTCATCGCCGCTCGCGACCTCACAACTATGTGGGAGGAATTTGAAGATGCCAAGGCCGAATGGGCGGTAGAGCAAGAGGCAGCCAAAGCCGCACAGAGGGATCGGAAAAGTCAGAAAGCACTCAAGAAAAGAGAGGCCTGCCACCACAAGAAAGAAAAGGACGCACGCGCTGCTGCGGAGAGGTCAGCGGAGATCCAAGCACGGTGGGGTGTCATCGACAAAGCCGGGAAGGAGAACGACGTCGTCTGGCCAGCATGTGAGAAGTAGTAGTACTAGTAGTGTGTGTGTGTGTGTGTGTGTGTGTGTGTGTGTGTGTCTGAGTATGAGCATGTACCAGTACTACTAGTTACTACTGTAGTTTTTTGAGCAATTTACCAGTACATTAGCCTAGACTAAATGGAAAAATTCCTATCCTAAGCATCAAATGGCATCTCTTTCTCTATAGGAATTGAGATGCATGTCATCTCACTTCCTATGATTTCCATATTCCTATCCTATGAACGAAAGGAGGCCTCTGTTGGAGTAACTACTGTAGCTAGCAGTACTGCTGGTACAGTAATTTTCTTCAAGAAGCGGAATTCAACGAAGTCATGATGGTTCCTTCGTCCAAGCAACTTCAAAGTGGGAAGTGGGCCTGTGATTTGACGGCTCATTAGTCATTGTTACTGCGGCACGATGACCTGGGTGACTCCCTTGGAGTTATGCGTGCATGGCAAGTGGACGAGGATGGTCGACGTCCCACATGTTGGTGAACGGAAGTATTCTTTCCGATATCGAGGAGCAAGGAAACCGTGTGGTATAGTATCACTGCTGACTGGTTCGCAAAAAATAGTATCACTGCCGATTTATAATTATTTTTTATTTCTGATGAATGCTAGCGTTTCAAGTCTTACGATGAAGGGTGCCAAACACGGCACATGCTGGATGTCCCACACGTCAGCAAAAGGAGTGGGACATGAACAGCGTGGTAGAGCCCGGCGTAAAAAAACAGCGTCGTAGAGCGTCTCCACTTCTTCCACTTCTGGGTCGGAGACCACACGTAGTAGTACTTAGTGGTATGAACGATACAAAGTGAGACCTGGAGACAAAGACACGTCTAGTTGGAAGGTCTCGGGGCATACACGTAAACAAATATAAAAGTTAATATGTGCCTCCAACTAATATAGTAGTAGTAGATTACTTAGGCACGTACTCCATAACATCACCGTGCATTGCACGTACAACATTTAGTGGTAGTACGTAGTAAGAGACAAATGCCGCCCAAGAGTTCCCTTCTCGGCCTACTTTTGGGTGTTTGGGAGAGTGTATGGAGGGTGCATGAGTCCACACTAGTTTAGCACAAATACACTAGAAGCATGCATGAAGAGAGCATGCATGAAGAGGGGTGTTGAGTTGAGCATGCATGAAGAGGGAACAACTATGCTGAGACGAGAACGCAACCAAACACACCCTATATGCCACGCATGTTCATACCATTTGTGCCTTTCTACTTCACTTACTGCGCTACATTACTCAGGTTCGTACGTCCACTCTTGGGTACATGTTCGTCTCGTAGTTCCAGTCCCACATGTTCTTCATATAGATGGAACGATCCTTGAATAACACGTGCACCTTGATGCTAGATGTCTCGCATGTTGGCAAAAGGATGAACAAAGCTCACGTAAAAAATAGAGTGGAAGAACATAGATTCCGGACGACCGAGAAGGAGCAAGGAACCTCGTGGTGGAGCGTCTGCACTCATAATATTTAATATTATTCAGCGACATAAAATTAACCAATCATCTCCACAGTGGACTGGAAGAGTACGAAACACAGCAGCCCAGTGTAGTATCATACTAGTACATGGCTAACCCACGCTATCACCATATTTCTTGGCTTCCGTGCGACACCTATCTCTAGTAATCCAGCAGCCTGTATCGCTTCTCCCTCCTCGTCTCTATCAAAGTGCGGCAGGCTGGCGTTTCTGCCGTCTATTGAGGTCGGTTAACTATCACATGTTAGCGACATGCCAAGAGCATTCTAAAAAAATTCCTTTCATGTTCCGTTTTCAAAAAGAAAAAATCCTTTCACATACGAATTTGCCTGTATGCTTTGAGCAACTTGCATGTCCTATACTGCTCCTGTTTGATACTCTAACTTAGCTAGAGGTTAGACTAACTCATGACTAACCCTGAACTAACTGTAGCCAAAGAGGTGTTTGGGTGACAGGGTTAGATTGACAATAAATGCACTTCATGGAGAGAGAAAAGTGATTTTTCAGTGGTCCCAATGAGAACTATCTCCAGTTAGCACCTCTTGGGTGGGATAGTTTTTTTTGGTGGGTTCGGTGCAACTTGCTCCAATTTAAACCCTCATTCTTGGATAGTTTAGGGCTATTTGAGCCCCAACTAGCTCAAACTAACTCTAACCCATGGATCCAAATAGGGCCTATGGCCAGTCTCGACGCGGAGCAGTCGCGTGCACCGGGAAGCGGCGCTCTCTCGGCCGTCGCGCCACTTCAAAGCCGACGCCAGTGAGAGGTCACCTCCGCTATGGCCGGGCATTAATGCGACACTGACGCTTCAGGGGGACGCTGACCATTTCACACGGGAAGCGCGCGCTGGGAAGGGAGTATAGGTTTTGAACCGTTTCAGGTGTAGTACTGGTAGTTTGCAAAACTACTCAATTATTGCACTCAGTTTCCTAAGAAATTGTGGTAAAAAACGTTACTCCACAGCCCGCTTCCCTTCTCCTTCCTCTTCCACCGCCCGCGCACATCTGCGGGAAGCGACCGGTCAACCCTTATATAGGAGTGCTAGCACAAAAAGATGCATGCATGACCACTAAAATTTCCATATTAAAGCGCCGCTCCGGCGGGAGTATGGCGTATGTTGTTACCTTCGGCCGGCCCATGGCTACCGGGCGACGGCGGCCAGAGAAGACGCGGCGGGAGGGGAATGAATGCAGCTACTGTTTGGGTTCGCCTTCCGGCTTAAATAAATGTGCAGCATCACGTGTACCCGCGGGTGCACAAATTGTAACATACGTGTCTGCTTAAGTGGGCGTCACATAACTGGTGTGTGTGAGAGAGAGATTCAGAGAGACAGAGTGCGTGTGTGTGACTCTACTCTTCGGACATGTACTCAACCTTTTGCATCGGGATATAAGTATAATGGTATTTACTTTAGCTAGTGATTTACGTGGCCATGTTAACGTGGTTGTGTCAAAAAAATGTCACTTCCTGCTCGTGATTTGCATTATATAATTACAAGCAAGATTCTCGTGCATTGCACGGAACATCAATATGCATTTTTTTACAGAACACCTGTTGTGATTGACCCATGCAGGAGTAATCCCATGTGTAAAAACTAGTGATATCTCAAGAATTTTATCAGAAAACTGGTATCTCGAGAATGTCATCGAAAAAATGAAAGATGATAGATAAGGCGAGGAGGAGTGGAGCGTGGTGGTGACTGGTGGTCGGAATGGGCGGAGGCATGGGGATGGACGGCGCCGGCAGGCGGCAGCGGCCACCATGGATGCTAGATTGTTCCAGAGACTTATTCCTTTTTTAATTGCTGAGCAATGAGGTTGCGAGAGATAATGAAGTGGAGAGAGTTGCCGGTATCTTTTGTAAAATTATCATAGTTTGCTTTATATCCTCAGATATAGATCATACGGTCTGTATTACAAGATGGCAGGCATACCATCACCACCAACTCGTTTTTTTATAAGGGTACAAATGATAAGTTTGCTGACTACTAAAGTAAAGTGGAATTTGTCCATGTTATGCAAGTAAACAAAGGTGATTGTTTATCATACGGGTAAGGTTGGATGAAGGGTGGTAGGAACAAATGCTCCGCCTAGAGCATGTGTGTGTGAGATGGAGTCTTAGTGTGTGTGTGTGTGTGTGTGTGTGCGTGTGTGTGCGTGAGAGAGAGAGAGAGGAGAGAGAGATGGAGTCTTAGTTTGTGTGTGTGTGAGAGAGAGAG